>NW_016159332.1:23170-50856 GCF_001687245.7 Rhagoletis zephyria | reverse complement strand
GTTTTAATCATGCTAAATTTCTATTCTATGCTGATGATTTGAAAATTTACGAATTACGCGATCTTAACAATCCGCCTGGAGTATCAGAGACAAATTATCGCTTAATATCAGTAAATTTTACCACATGATATTCGCTAAAATTCTAAATCCAATTGCCTCTGCTTATTCTATCTCTAATACTCGTCTCTTCGCTGTGAATGAATTCTCGGATCTAGGTGTTGTTTTTGACTCAGGGTTCTCCTTTGTTAATCACATCAGTTTTATTATTCCTAAGGCCTATTCCAACTTGGGTTTTCTGCGGCGCTATGCGCGAGACTTTAGAGATCCTTAGGTCTAAGTTGAAGTACGCCTCAGTAATTTGGAATCCAATTTACATTTACTCTGTTTATTCCCACACGATCGAAAGAGTTCAACGTTGCTTTGTCCGGTTCGCTCTGCAATCTTTTATTTTTAACTAGCCGGATCCGTCTTATGGGGCCCGCTGTATGTTGATAAATTTTAAATCACTTGCCTCAAGGCGTATAATACACTCACTGATGTCTATCTATGACATTTTTAGTGGTCTCATAAATTGTCCTGATCTACTGGAGCAAAAATGAAAATAGTGGAAAAAAGCAAACGATAATTTACAAGGCGTACTTAGCACGGTGCATAGGCAACTGGCTGAGTCAGTGGGATCGTCGGTTCGAAGCCTACTGAAAGAAGTCTGATGAGGAAATGTGGTGATTTCCGAAATAGCTATCACTTCTACCATTTTTTCTAATTATTGTTGCTTTCCAAAACGGCCTCGAGCTCAATAAAAATTGTTTATTTTTTATATGTAAAACATGGTATAAACCCCTTTTTTTATTATATTCTTATGGATGGCCTTAAAGTCTAGTAATACTGTATTTATGTACAGTTTCTTTTGAAAAATTAGTAGGGAAAACTATTAGTAGGGAAAACTATTAGTATTTTAGAAGCTAACTGCAGTCAGCGCGCAAATGGCACACCGTAAGTGCAAGTGTTGCGTTATTGTGACACACAATTTACCATTCGTGTGTGTGTGAAATTGTTTACTTTTTGTTAGCTATGTTCAACGATTTCCAGCCAATATTTGCTTGTTTCTGTTGCTCTCGAGAATTTCCTCATTCGACGCGTCGGTAAATTGCTTGCTGCCTGTCTGCCTGCCTGTCGTGCTTCCGAGCTTTGAGTGGCTAAATTATTTGCAATTCGGTTTTGCTTGATTTTTTATTTCGCGGAAAAACCGGCCTCCAAGACGGGACCCGCTCTGTCTGCATGCTACTTGGCTAGCATTTATTTGTATGTGTTTGAGATGGCTTTTTGCTTATACTAGCGACTCCATATTCAATGGCTTAAAACATTTTAGACATATTTTGTGGTAATGATATCGGCTGCTGCCCATCGCCCGAATTCCGCCATCCGTAAAGTCTGCTTGTCTCCAATGGGGCTCAGCCAGTTTCGGGCTAGTCTGTGTTTTTCGTAAATATGTACTATGTACACATGCATTGTATGAAATATGTCTTCGTACATATGCACACAATTGTTGTTGCTATTTTGGAAGAGGTTTTTCTATTAAGGATATTTGCAATTTTATATGTATTTATATGAATGCACCTCTAATATTTGTAGCTGAGCGCTTTTGTTGGCACAATGCAATCGTCAATATTCGACTTCAACTAGCATTGCATTTCATTGCAACATTCACTGATTTCATGATATTTCTTTTGACCGCTTTGCCCCTACCGGTCTAATTATCTTCGCGAAAGAGAATGTTAGTCTCGGCTTCTAACTCACTCGTTTGGGCAGAAATGACGTTGTGGTGTGACTAGTTGGAGTTGCATGTAATATTCGGTTAAAGTTGTTGTTTTTGCCTACACTATGTATACTTGCACACGTTGCACTGTTGTTGTTTACAGCTAATTCCGCTTCGTTTTTAGGTCGCGAGTGCAGCACGTTGCTGCACATGCGCATGCGCCCATGCGTTGTTCCTCGTTCTCTGTACGTTACTTATATAATGCTAACACCCGTTTTACATGTTTCAAGTACTTGAAAGCAATTCTTGCTCATTCTCTTTTGTGTTTTCTATTTGCTTTTACACGCTTCAATTCTGTCGAATTTAAAAGCGCATGCAGTCAACGACGTAGCATAGACGTAGGTTGACGCAGACACGATCTACCTTATGGGATTCGCGTGTTAACGAAAACTCACCACCGCATGGCGGTGACGTTGCCGTTACTTCTCTCTCTATCTATCAACAGTAAATTTTTAGCCTGTTTAGCCTTTAATAAACCTTATGTGAACGTGGCGTACGGGAACGACTTTGGACTAACCGCCCTATTCCCACACCACTGACAAAACTCAGCGGCTGACTATTGCCTTTACTACTGCGCCTAATACTATGCCGCAAATTTATTTTAAGCTGTCGTATGACAATTGTCAGTTTTATTGTTATGACCTACTGAGTAAGTGACAACGGCGAAACAATGTTTATATTGTGTTTTAGGTGCAGTAATTGTGACAATAGTCATATGATGAATTTTGTCAGTGTTGTGGGAATAGGGCGGTAAGTCCTGCAAAACCTGAATCGTAGACGTTCTGGAACGCACTATTTATATGCCGCTTCGTACGTCAACCTACGTTTACGCTACGTCGTTGACTAGCTGCGCTCTAAGTTTTTGGTACTTTAAATGGGAAACAACAAAAATTTCAATAGCAAAACAAGAAAGTTAAATCGTGTTGACGGTACAGACGCATGTGTACTCGTCCCTTCTCTTCTCAACCCCTCTCTTCTACATGCGAGCAGAATTGAATTCAATACTTGAACTGTGTAAAAGCAGTCTAAGCTTTTTAGCTATTCACACATACTAATATGAATATACAATTGCATACTTACTTTGGTGAATAAATTCTTCGTTGGTGCTATATGAACACTTCTGTTTTTTACAAGTTCCCGGTTTTCTTGTTTGGCTCGTAATCGCAAGAATCGCAGCCAGGCATTGCGTACGGGTGCTGTTGGACGACCGGCAAAATGCACAAATCATTTTTTTGTCAGGTTGGAGAATGGCCGATGTGCTATTCAGGTTGAGCATTATTGCTAAGACGCTTCTCTGTGGCTATGGCAAAAGCGCATTATTAAAGTTTGTAAACGAGACACGGGTGTAATGTGCGAGGTTTCAGCATTTGCATAGGTAACATTTTAAATTTATCTAATGATATTCTCGTAACTTGCGACTTGTTTACATATGTATATGTGTACACTTCGCCTTACTTGACTTAATATACTTATGACGCCCTCCATTAATCACGTACATCTGTAATTCTTACAAGGTCTAAAAGTGTCCAATGATGTCTTTTTAGTTGAGTCGCAAAAGCGACAGAGATCATTCGACCAGATTCATATCATATGCATATGTAGTTTTAGTATGCAATGCCCCGTGAGGTTGCATGTAATGACCCTTAAAGCATAGGCAGATGGCAACGCTCATCCGGATTAACGCCACAGTTGATCTGATCAAAATTGTGCCTTGACAGACGGTAGTAATGCGGATTAACGAGCCGGGAAATAAAGTAAAAAAAATATATATAAAACAAGTAAAATAAAATATTAAAGAAACGAAAATAAAAAATTTTTAGCAATCGCTGAAACTAAGGATCGAACCTGGTTGCTACGGAATTGTAGCTCTCACCGCTCGGCTACCGCGGATGCCAAAAGCGCTTGTTTTGTTGCTTACTTGAGCAATAGCCAAAGCTGGCCGTTTTGGCCAGCGTCGTCAACGAAAATTCCCCTGGCTTAATTCGGATCAACTTTAGTTAATTCTTTCTAATACACGAGTTTGTCCGGATCAACGCTGCCGTCTGTCTATGCTTTTAGTTTCACTTTAGGGAGGTTATTTAGGAGTTTGTATCTTTTTAGATTGTACCTAACGCCTATCGCTGCATAGTGTAAGTGTATAATCGAAAGTGTTCAAACTTACATAAAAATATATGGATACTTTAATCTAGAGAAGAAGTAATATGATAAAGGATAGCTTACTGTTGTGCGGCTGACGCATGTGAGTGGAGTTTTAGTGCCAGAAGAATATACTGGCTGGGAGCTTTAGAGGGGCAAATTCGACGTATTAGTTTAGGGCTCCTCTGTATTGTTGTTGTTGAAGCGGCTACTAAACCCCGCTCAGGTCGGCTCATCCATTAACATTTTCATCTGTTTCAGCTAAGGGGAGGACCAGTAACTGCGCGACTTCAATGGGATCTGCCCATAGGGACAGGAGTNTTAGAGGGGCAAATTCGACGTATTAGTTTAGGGCTCCTCTGTATTGTTGTTGTTGAAGCGGCTACTAAACCCCGCTCAGGTCGGCTCATTCATTAACATTTTCATCTGTTTCAGCTAAGGGGAGGACCAGTAACTGCGCGACTTCAATGGGATCTGCCCATAGGGACAGGAGCGTTAGCTGGGTGCGGTTCTAGGGCACGCGAAGAGGTGGCGGGAGTCATGTGGCGACTATCTGCATGCCGGGCATTGGTTGGGCGCATCCTCGTTTATTCTGCTCAGGTGCTCAGGCGTGGCACTTCCCACTGAAATTCTCATATCGCTTATCTCTGGAACCACTTATGCTAACGTCCTGAAATTGGACACAGCAACATATGTGTTCAATACCGTACTTACGCCGAAAAGCGGTAGATTTTGAAAAAGGGGGGCGTGGCCCCGCCCATACAAACTGAAATTCTCATATCGCTTATCTCTGGAACGGCTTATGCTGACGACCTAAAACTTGACACAGCAACATATGTTATCAATACCGTACTTACGGCGAAAAGTGGTAGATTTTGGAAAAGGGGGCGTGGCACAGCCCATAGAAACTGAAATTCTCATATCGCTTATCTCTGGAACCACTTTCGCTAACGTCCTGAAATTTGACACAGCAACATATGTTGTCAATACCGTACTTACGGCGAAGAGTGGTAGATTTTGGAATGGAGGGCGTAGCACCGCCCATTCAAACTGGAATTCTCATACGCGTATCTCTGTAACCGCCTATGCTAACGTCCTGAAATTTGACACAGAAACATATGTTGTCAATACCGTACTTACGACGAAGAGTGGTCGATTTTGGAAAGGAGGGCGTGGCACCGCCCATTCAAACAGGAATTCTCTTATCGGTCATCTCCGTAACCACCTATGCTAACGTCCTGAAATTTGACACAGCAACATATGTTGTCAATACCGTACTTACGGCGAAGAGTGGTAGATTTTGGAATGGAGGGCGTGGCACCGCCCATTCAAACTGGAATTCTCATACGCGTATCTCTGTAACCGCCTATGCTAACGTCCTGAAATTTGACACAGAAACATATGTTGTCAATACCGTACTTACGGCGAAGGGTGGTCGATTTTGGAAAGGAGGGCGTGGCACCGCCCATTCAAACAGGAATTCTCTTATCGGTCATCTCCGTAACCACCTATGCTAACGTCCTGAAATTTGACACAGCAACATATGTGTTCAATACCGTACTTACGGCGAAAAGCGGTAGATTTTGAAAAAGGGGGCGTGGCCCCGTCCATACAAACTGAAATTCTCATATCGCTTATCTCTGGAACGGCTTATGCTGACGACCTAAAACTTGACACAGCAAACATATGTTATCAATACCGTACTTACGGCGAAAAGTTGTAGATTTTGGAAAAGGGGGCGTGGCACAGCCCATAGAAACTGAAATTCTCATATCGCTTATCTCTGGAACCACTTTCGCTAACGTCCTGAAATTTGACACAGCAACATATGTTGTCAATACCGTACTTACGGTGAAAAGTGGTAGATTTTGGAAAAGGGGGTGTGGCACCGCCCATACAAATTGAAAATCTCATATCGCTTATCTCTGGAACCGCCTATGGTAACGTCCTAAAATTTGACACAGCACCATATGTTGTCAATACCGTACTTACGGCGAAAAGTGGTAGATTGTTGGAAAAGGGGGCGCGGCACCGCACATACAAACTGAAATTCTCATCGCTTATTTCTGGACCCGCTTATGCTAACGTCCCGAAATTTGGCACAGCAACATATGTTGTCAATACCGTACTTATGGCGAAAAGTGGTAGATAATGGGAAAGGGGGCGTGGCACCGCCCATACAAACTGATATTGTCATCGCTTTTCTCTGGAACGGCTTATGCTAACGTCGGAAAATTGACACAGTAACATATTTTGTCAATATCGTACTTATGGCGAAGATTGGTAGATTTTAGAAAACAGGGCATGGCACCGCCCATACAAACTGAAATTCTCATATCGCTTATCTCTGGAACCGCTTATGCTAACATCCCGAAATTTAACACAGCAACATATGTTGTCAATACCGTACTTATGGTGAAGAGCGGTAGATTTTGGAAAAGGGAGCGTGGCACCGCCCATACAAACTGTTGTCTTCATATCGTTGTATCTGGAGCCACTTATTATAAGGTAATGGAATTTTATACACCTACATTTATACACATATAAAATCTCAAGAATCATTCAATTGGGAACCATTTTCTCCCAGATTTTAAAATCGCATTGAAAGATTGTTGTTTGTTGCAAAAGTTTTTAGAAGGATCAGTTTGTTTGTCTTCCGATAGGTCGCGCAGGGATTGAGAGCTATCCTAATAAAACATATTTAGAATCAGATTCGTTTCACTTTTAGAACACATATTAGTAACATAAAATTTGGTGTAACTTGGTAGCCCAGGTGATGAAAAAATATTGGGCTTTGGCCCAGTCTTGACAAAAACCGTGTGGAAACCCCTGCTAGAGAAGGAAATATTATCTTTTGTTGTAAACATTCAAGATAGGCTCTCAACCGTTAACGATTTTCATGAAAAAAGAAAGAGTTTATGCAGACGTGGGCTTTTAGTTTTTAACCTCCAGGAGGCTCTCAGAAAAATATTATCGAAAAACGTATTTACAGTCTGAATTGGATATGTTTAACATATTAGCCAGTGGTGAACATCTCATCTATACATGCTAATACATATGCATATTTATTACAAATGAAAATCGAATTTCCTTTTTCGGTCTTATTTCAAAAGCTACTGAAGAAATTTGGAGGAGACTTGGTAGAATTAGCATTAATCAACCCGGTATTAACGATCATAATTTGATTTTTAGTTTTCCTGTAAATTCGCTATAAATTATGCTGGTGGACGTCAAAATAGTAATTCGCATAAAGGAGTTAGTATTGGTGACAGGTAAAATTCAAAAGTGTACGTAAAAAGATGTCGAATTTCGACAACTGGCGATAATAGTTAGTATTATTACCTCAAAAAAATGTCCCAAATTCAGATATCTTTTGCATATAAAGCCATATATTTATAAGAACTTTTTTGGTGACAACCTACACAAATCATATATACAGTTTTTCCCGCTTAATTTCACTTCAAAAATTGCACAATTTTTGGTGAAATTAACCGGGGAATCATTGAACCGATACTCGTTTAATTGAACAGTTCGTTTAGTTTAAACTTAAACGAAAATATATAAAGAATAAAAACAATTTATATTTATTATTGTTCATACGTAAGTATGTATACTTGCCCTCCAATTTTTAGAGATAATTGTTATAAAAAATAAAATAAACGTACGGAACAAGTAACCGGGGAAAATTGAAGGATATCTCATTTCAATGCTACGTGCTTTTAACCAATTATACGGGGAAACCAATTAACCGGGTTCAATTATGCAGGAGAATTTACATGAATTTTTTATGCAATATTTTTATTTTTTATTTTTTGGTTGTTAGTAAGTGTACACGGTAGAGAAAAAAACGCGAGATTTAGACAAAGTCTACTTGAGAGTTATTTAGCGAGACTTTTTCGCCGTGTACACAGTCCAACGCAGCTAGATCGAAAACTCTATGTCAACTCTACGCTCTATTTAGCAAGCTAAATAGACTTTTTGCTCTACGGAGACATATGGTAAAGCCTTGATAAAGAATTTCATTACAGTTTGTTAAATTTTGAAATGGCAACGACATTAAATCGTATATTCGATACAAGCATACCATTTTAGGTACATTAAGAACGTAGCCAAATAATGTATGGGGAATCATTCTCTTATTTTCATTGGTATGTCAATGGCTTTTCCAATAGCCTCCTTCCTTTGCAAAGGGGCATAATTATTGATTAAAACATAAGGGGTATTCACAAATTGAGCAGGTGATCTGGTACTCTGGCAACAGTCGTTGCTTGAATTACCTGCTGTTGTGTCAGAGTGCCAGGCCACTTGCTAAACTTGGTGAATACCTATATATGTATAGTAGTCTGGCTGGAACTGCTCGGAGAAACTCCTTTCAAGGGAATTTTAAATAATAATTATTTGATGTGAGTTCAAAAGTACACATAGTAACGAAGAGAGTAAGTACATGTTTAATTTTTAGTTACATTTGTCTACGTAATTTTTTTCGGCAAATAAGTACAATTTGAAAATTTAATTATTGTCCATATTGCGAAAATGTATTTTATGACGTCATCAAATAGGTGAATGCTGTCAAATCGACGAAAGTTTAGCGCTCCGTTGATGTCGCCAACTATATTTTCTACATCGTGGCTTTGATATAAATACATATATTCACACAAAAAGCGTTGAAAACAATTCGAGATAGAAAATTAACTCTAGGCGAGGGGTAACTATTGTCTACCATGTACACAGCTTGTAGAGTACGACATAGAGAAGAGTTGAGATTTCTCTATTTTGTCTCTAGCTAGAGTGGGTCTACCATGTAAACATAATTGAGATAGGAGATTTTATGTCAGTAAAACTCTAGAGAGATTTCTCTACCGTGTACGCTTAGCTTTAAAACATACTAAAACTAGGTTCCAAAAGCCGCATGGTCCAGCAAAAATAACAGATCTCCATACAAAAAAATGTGGTTTTGAGCACTTTTGCAACAGGTTGCTTTTATTTTTAAATCTTTGAAAAATTTGCAAATTAACTTTAAAAACCCGCGTGGTCCTGAAAACTTGCAAAAAAGAATTTCATATATTCAACATTACTTCAGCTAACACAATGTTATTTGTGTTTTTTGTGTTTTAGAGAATAAATATTCTGCTGAAATCTACAATTAAAATTGAGTATATTAACTTTGGTATTTGTTGCCTAAAACAAAAATTCTCCCGAAGAAAACATTTTTACTAGATGAATCTTCTACCGGAGTCTATAACAAAATTTACATTTTTGCAAAAAACGCGATTTTTGACAGCTTGCTAAATATATCACATCACGCTTCAATCTTTTAATCTTTGAAAGACAAAAAATTATGAAACGCGTAGTTCTTCAAAAATCGGAGTTTTTTCATTGGATATGGAAGTACTCGTAACTTCAACAGTAAGAGGGTGCTAATTTCCTTTGTTTGTTTTGCAAGTGATTTGATTCGATCAACAAAGCACATTTAATATTATACATATTTTATGATTCGTTTTGTTTTATATGGTCATGGATTTTAGTTTTTGTATATCATAAAAAAGATTTATTCATTAAAGTCATAAAACAGTTTGTAATTACCACGAATGTATGTACTAGGAATGTTAATCCCGGGATCGCGGACTTTTTAAGGTCTCGAAAATCCCAGTATTGGCTATATTTTTTTATTTATTTAATAATTAACATTTTTTTATAAATGTGTAGCTCATTATACATATAACACCGCGCGATAGTAAATTTAAATTTTAAAATTTTATCCTTGAAATTTCGCAATATTTGTTTTTGAAAAAATTATATGTTAAAGGTTTATATAAACTCGATAACCTCTTCGAAATTCGTTCTTCTAACTTTGTCAGCTTAAAAATTACCTATTCGTCCTTGTGAATCCAAAAAATTGAAATTTTTTAAATTCTGAAGGAATTTCCTATTGCATTGGTTACCCATATTTTTATTCTACATTGCATTGAATTTATTTAATAATTAACATTTTTTTATAAATCTGTAGCTCATTATACATATAACACCGCGCGATAGTAAATTTAAATTTTAAAATTTTATCCTTGAAATTTCGCAATATTTGTTTTTGAAAAAATTATATGTTAAAGGTTTATATAAACTCGATAACCTCTTCGAAATTCGTTCTTCTAACTTTGTCAGCTTAAAAATTACCTATTCGTCCTTGTGAATCCAAAAAATTGAAATTTTTTAAATTCTGAAGGAATTTCCTATTGCATTGGTTACCCATATTTTTATTCTACATTGCATTGAATTTATTTAATAATTTTTGGAATTAATCATATCTTTAAATTACAAAGTCCTTCAAAATAAATCCTGCGGCCAGAGCGAAAAAATAAAAACGCCACTTTAAATTAAAAAGGAGGTTTGAAACCCATTTATTTATTATTTATTTCATGGTAGGAGATCTTCTCAAACAACATAGAAGCAATTTTTTCGATTCAAGTTGTTAAAAAGTAATGAATATCTAAATCCCGTGACTAATTCCGGGANTATTTATTTCATGGTAGGAGATCTTCTCAAACAACATAGAAGCAATTTTTCGATTCAAGTTGTTAAAAAGTAATGAATATCTAAATCCCGTGACTAATTCCGGGATCCCGGGATTGTGACAACTCCATCCCGAAAATCCCGGGATCGGAAAAAGCCGAAAAATTAACATACCTAGTATGCACACAGGTATGAGCTGACATGTATAGATGTACATACCTACAAACATACCAGAATATTTATTGTCTGTACCTACCGCTGTTGTGACTTCTAGTATGTACCATCGACTCTCGTATAGAGTGCATTAAAATATGTAAAAAGTATACTCATTAGTCTGGGTCGATTATGTATGGGAAAATATGGCCATTGTATGGACATGTATAGATGTACATACCTACAAACATACCAGAATATTTATTGTCTGTACCTACCGCTGTTGTGACTTCTAGTATGGACCATCGACTCTCGTATAGAGTGCATTAAAATATGTAAAAAGTATACTCATTAGTCTGGGTCGATTATGTATGGGAAAATATGGCCATTGTATGGACATGTATAGATGTACATACCTACAAACATACCAGAATATTTATTGTCTGTACCTACCGCTGTTGTGACTTCTAGTATGGACCATCGACTCTCGTATAGAGTGCATTAAAATATGTAAAAAGTATACTCATTAGTCTGGGTCGATTATGTATGGGAAAATATGGCCATTTGGTCGTATTGTAATAGTGACATTCAGCCACATTGCGAATGTCGTTTTCGAGGGTCGAGTCGTATCGAAAACTACACAGAATAGCATACAATTTCGACCTTACTCGAGTGTATTAAAGCGAGAAAGCTTAGCAGCACCGGATGGTTTTCGTCGTTTACTTTTCTCATCCCGACAGCATATTTACGAACTAATATATTGCAAAAATTAATTAAAACTACTAAATTAAATATGAATAGCACATAAATATTTTACAGCTCATCAGAAGAAGAAGTAGAAATGCAGGAGCTGAAATTTCGAAAACATTTGAGGCAGCAATTAAATACATAAATATGTATGATTTGCCAGATGTGGAGGTTTGTGTGAAATTTCCGTCTTTCTATGATACCATGTCGATTTTTACCGGACCTTTTGTCGAGCCGTGAATTTTTGTTTAATGTACGACTTGCGCAATTACGCTGACTATGTTGACTTAGGCCTAAACAAATAATAATTGGCCACAAAAGGTTAAATTCTGTGGTCATAAGCAATAACCACGTAATTCGGAAAAACCTGAGTTCGAGAAAAAACGTTTTAAAAATTTGGATTGTAATGTTAGCCTTATGGGGAAGCCAAAATATTTTCGTCAATAACTATTTTAATAGCCTATCACATACTTATGGAATAGTAGTTACAGAATACGTGATCAAACTTATGGAAGATGACAAAAAATAATTTTTCAAATTTTCAACAAAAAGCCCTTTTCAATGATCTTAGAATCTACGACTTAGACGTATTAGCCCTAAAACAGGACCCCTATCATCAAAAATGTTTTNACTTATGGAAGATGACAAAAAATAATTTTTCAAATTTTCAACAAAAAGCCTTTTTCAATGATCTTAGAATCTACGACTTAGACGTATTAGCCCTAAAACAGGACCCCTATCATCAAAAATGTTTTGGATATTTTTTATAACTTCGCACTTTACGTTCGGGACTTCTACTCCAAAATTTTTTTAAATTTTAGTATGTATAATGAAGTGCAGGTTGAGGGAGTTACGGCTTACCTTCGATTTTTGGCATTTTTTTTGACGGTGGTAAACATTTTTTCATACAAAGTATGTTCGAAATTTTTTTTTATGTGAAAGCAAATGAGCAGAATCGTGCACTTGCACTATATTATACTTAATTTGAATTGGCTATAAAACCGCATACCTGAATTTTTCTAAAGATTCTGATTAAAAAGTTTGAAACTTTGGTGTAACTTTGCAGAATGTTCTTAGCTTTTGCGCAAAATCTGAAATTTGGATTTATGTATGTATATGGTTTTTACTAGGTAATGAGCTTTATTTGTTGGTTGGTTGTAGTGCTACCCAAGCGGACACCATAAAAACGCCATTTTGGTGCACTCGTGGACATCGATATTTTATTCTACCGTAGCCTGCTTGTCAGAACATTCCTGCAGTTTAGTCAAACCTTTTAGAACCGCTTATGGATTTGTATATGTTGCCTATTGCATCGCTAGATAAATCCGCTAACTGCTTTATTATGTGTTTTCGGAAAGTTTTATGAATTAAATAAGCCTGCCGTGGGCATTCGCACAGGAAATGAAGTACTGTTTCTCCGTTTCCATCTAAGCCACAGCTGCGGCATATTCTGGTATAGCATGAGCATGCCGCTCTTTGTAAGCTATTTAGTTTACTGACATTGTTTGCCTAAGGCTGGTCACCATACTAGGGCGCCGCAGGTAAGGATTGGCCTTATGATAGCGTTGTACATTCACATCACAAGTTTCGGTGTTAAACCCTAGTTTCTATTGAAGATCCGCTTACAAGTATAAGCGATGTAGGCTCTCTCTTTACGTTTATTTACGTTAAGTTTACATCTTACTTTCATAAAAAATTAAGATACATTAAACAAAGAAAAGAAAAATAGCCAAGCCTTGCAAAAATGTCGCGTGCCAATTTATATTTTTGTCACTGTTTGCGTTCCTCGATTCGAGTTAAAAGCATCCAGATTAAAAAATAATAACTGTTGATAGACAACTTATGATCATATACCAACATCACTTAAAACTGGTTCATAGCTATGCAATTTTTATGCGCTGTAAGGGCGTCGAAAGAAATGAACACCAAATACGGGACATTAAAAGAAATACAGAACATTTGGCGTACCGTATAAAATAAAAAAAAATCCAGGACCATTGGCGAAAAAAGAGGACTGTCCCGCAAAATACAGGAAAGATGGTCACCGTAACAATAGCATATATATTTCAATTCTTTCTTAAGACAACTTACACTGAGGGAAATAATGCATAGTAAAAATGAATACTTTAAATTTGATTATCGTTTAAAAATGTTCGAATTTAAAAATAATATTTCCATACAAAATTTATTACGCACGTATTTGACTGTTCACATCTGAGTATATATATGAGTCACGATTGAGAGAATTCTATCATTCTTGTATATGAGTGTACATACGCACCAGCGTTGCCGCTTTAGAATTTTTAACCAAAAATGGTAATTTTTTTCTTTGTTTATCAAATTTGGTGATTTGGTAATTTATTTTTCAATTTGGTAACTTTTTCGATTCGGTCCTACATGTCACATAGCGTTAGCGTTTCCTTTTATACAATTAACGAATAATTCTGAAAGTTTCGCAAGGCGAAAAGTTGGCCCAGCGTTCCTTGGTACTAGAATGGTGTGATCTCTAACACAACTGCTTGAAAGTGGCTATTGCTATATCTACCGAGCCCTATCCTGGAAGTTGTGGGTGGTCCTACCTTTCCTTGTCAGTTCATCAGCTTTGCATTAGCCATCAATATTCCCGTGTACTCCGGCAACCATATGAGTAAAGTTCTGTGTAAATATGTACAAATCGTTGATGTTTTTTCAAAACCGTCCATCGACCAGTTGCAAAACCACCTAATACGCCGTTTTGCAAAAATGCCATTTGGTAACCCTGAACTCCAGGCATCGAGATTTATGCATACAAATTTTAAAATCGTTATTAAAACAACAGATTTGTAAAATAATAGCTAGAGGAAATATCGCCTATCAAGGCAATGCCTTCAAAGAAAAACCTCTTTTTCGCTCTCCTGCAAAATTTGAGTGCCATAAGATAGGCGGTTTTGCAAATGGTCGATTGGCGGTTTTGTTNTCTTTTTCGCTCTCCTGCAAAATTTGAGTGCCATAAGATAGGCGGTTTTGTTAAAGNCGTTGCCGCTTTAGAATTTTTAACCAAAAATGGTAATTTTTTTCTTTGTTTATCAAATTTGGTGATTTGGTAATTTATTTTTCAATTTGGTAACTTTTTCGATTCGGTCCTACATGTCACATAGCGTTAGCGTTTCCTTTTATACAATTAACGAATAATTCTGAAAGTTTCGCAAGGCGAAAAGTTGGCCCAGCGTTCCTTGGTACTAGAATGGTGTGATCTCTAACACAACTGCTTGAAAGTGGCTATTGCTATATCTACCGAGCCCTATCCTGGAAGTTGTGGGTGGTCCTACCTTTCCTTGTCAGTTCATCAGCTTTGCATTAGCCATCAATATTCCCGTGTACTCCGGCAACCATATGAGTAAAGTTCTGTGTAAATATGTACAAGTCGTTGATGTTTTTTCAAAACCGTCCATCGACCAGTTGCAAAACCACCTAATACGCCGTTTTGCAAAAATGCCATTTGGTAACCCTGAACTCCAGGCATCGAGATTTATGCATACAAATTTTAAAATCGTTATTAAAACAACAGATTTGTAAAATAATAGCTAGAGGAAATATCGCCTATCAAGGCAATGCCTTCAAAGAAAAACCTCTTTTTCGCTCTCCTGCAAAATTTGAGTGCCATAAGATAGGCGGTTTTGCAAATGGTCGATTGGCGGTTTTGTAAAAACATCGACGATATGTTCTCGCTCAAAGAGCTACGGTAATCAGCAGGGCACTTTACGTGAGTCGAAACCTTTCAGGACTGCCTTGAACCGTTGAATGTTTGAGACATTTTCCGTCATTTGTTGACATATGTATGTTGGTCATAACTGGACAAACGTTGATTTTAAACTTAAAAAAAATGTTAAGGTTTAAGTATTCGCATAAACACGGCCATCCGAGTAGCCTCATAAAAAAGTCCAATGAGGCCAAGTCGGATGATCTCAGTGGCCAAATGAAATCCCCTCTACGGGAAATTATGCGCCTGATAATCCTCTGTTGCAATGAACCGTATCCATGACACTGTCAGTTATCATATGCCTTCAGTTGTGTTGTGGTGTGAGCTTTGTATGGATGAAGATGTATATCCAAATGCAAAATATACTATTCTGAGCCATAAGACAGTACCACGCAATCGACAAATTTGTTTCTTCGGCCACACTTAGGTTTGAAATCCTAACCAAGCATTTCTGGAGTTGTAGCTTTCAGCGCCCACGCAGATATAAAAATTATAGCTTAATGGAGCGCGGATTGCCTGCAAAGCTTCTTGTCTTCAGTTGTATGTACAAACCCATGCATGTATACTTCAGCACATAAAATAAGTTTGGTAATTTTTTGTTGAATTTGGTAAGTTTTTACCTTCCTTTTATTAGCTCGGGATGTAACTATGTAATATTGACGCGCCTAAAAGATGCAAGATTTCTATTCTCAAGTTTCATACCTGATGACAGTACGAATGGCAATTATAATAGGGAGGTTTTAGTTTTTTAGACTATAATTTTTCTGGTGATTTTGGTAAAAAATAAAAAAATCGTGTGGCAACACTGATACGCACCCCAAGCATGCAGAGCGCCGTTCTGAGAGCGGTGACAACACACACATTCATNAAGTTTCATACCTGATGACAGTACGAATGGCAATTATAATAGGGAGGTTTTAGTTTTTTAAACTATAATTTTTCTGGTGATTTTGGTAAAAAATAAAAAAAATCGTGTGGCAACACTGATACGCACCCCAAGCATGCAGAGCGCCGTTCTGAGAGCGGTGACAACACACACATTCATACATAGTACATGTTTATCCGTACAAATCGCGTGCTGTGGCCTTGATGGATATTCAACATTTGAAAGCAAATTTATATGCCTGGGTCTAGCTGAGTGCGCAAAGATGCATGCCACAATTTGTTGATATCCAGAGATGGTCAGGGTTCGAATTCCGCTGCAGGCAACATGCAAATTAAATATTTTTTGTTTGTTTTTATCTTGATTATTCACTTCACGGATGCTTTTTCATAACGAACGCGGTCATTTTAATATGCGCGTAATTGAATTGAATATTTACCAATATACAGTAATTTCGTTGACGTTTATAGTAAGATCAATTACGTTTCTATTTGATTTTAATATTTTTTTTCCCTCAGTGTAGGTAATTCTTGCTTATGACCACAGAATTAATGGTTATCTTTCAGCCCGGGAAATTTATTCAATGGGTCAGAATTTTTTAAAAAGAACAACTTTGATTGCTAATACTAGGGAGCTCGTTTGTCGATGGAAACAGACGATATATAACAGGCAGTCGTAAAGTCGATAACGATGTTTAACTGCAAGTTAAGGGCCGGTGGTTCAATGTCTGATTAGCACAAATCGGAGGTAGAAGCTCCGGTTAAATACAACGACTGCTTTATTGATCACATGTTATATGCGTGATGACGAAAACGTCGATAATGATGTTTAACCGCGAAGAAGTGATAACCAGACATTGAACAACCGGCCCTAAATGTAACAGGCAGTGGAGAATACGGCTGCTTACAACGGAAAAGGTTATAAAATTTAGTATCTCACGTTCATACACTGAGAAAAGAGTTTGGTTACGTTAACTAAATATTTTTTCCCCAGACGGGATTTGCTAATAGTTGCCAAATCCAAATATATATAATTTGTCTAGTAAATTTATATCCATCTCACTAGAGGAAAGAAAAATGTTGAAACCAAAGTTTGTTTTCATTAAACGGCCACATTATTGAAACTGTCTATGTCATGCTTCTTGAGTTTGAAGATTTAGCGAGCTAAAAGAGCAGGGAATAAATAATTGTTTAATAATTTTTTTCTGAACATAGTAAAGTTTTACGAAAAACCTAGGACAAATGTCTAAAACATACCCGTTATTCATTAGGGCTGTCAAACATGTCATCGTCATTATTTTCACCACCAAAGTCGTCTTCTTCGGTCAAAGTACTGTCTAAAAAGTGTATACGGATAAAATCCGAATAGTAAGGATATCCGGTACATATTCCGCCATTTTCTTATACGGATATCCGGTTAATATCCATTCATGCGGTTATCCGGATGTCCGGAGATTCTAATCAGCGTTTTAACGAATTCGTAAAATTGTTCTCTAAATTACTGTATCTATCGAGTTGCAAAATAAATAATAGACCACTTCATTATCTAATACACAAACAATTGTTTTTATACCCGAGCGCACTTGTGCAAAAGGGTATTACAACTTTGTTCACATAACGGTTGTTTGTAACAGGCAAAACGATTCGAGATAGATATATTCAAATACATACATATATGATCAGAATGAAAAAAGAAATCGATTAAGCGGTGACTGTCTGTCCGTCCGTCCGTCTGTCCGTCTTTGCACACGATAACTCGAGTAAAAATGGAGATATCTTAACGAAACTTGGTATGTGTACCTCTTTTCATCGTAGGACGGATGGTGTTGAAAATGGGAAAAATCGGACAATAACCACGCCTACCTCCCATATAACGGTAGTTTTCAGAAATACTAAAACTGCGATATTTTAGTAACTACTGAAGCTTATTCACTCAAAATTGATATTTACACACAATCATTTTTATCGTTATTTTTTTCTGTTTCGTTTGCATAAAAAATGCATCTTAATTACACACTATGGGTGTTAAGCACCCAGAAAGGTCATGCCGCTTCTCCTATAATACTTTTATAAACCATAAGGCATTAAGAAATATCTAAATAAGGATTACAGCTAAACTTTTTGATGGTTTTCTTTAATTATATAAGAAATTGAACTTACTGGGTGGTTTACGCCCTGACGATAGTGACGCATGGTTAAGAAGCGATTTGCGTAAACTTAAGTATACCAAACTACGATGATGGAAAATAGAGATTTGCGAATCTTAGGTACCAAAAATGTTTTTAAATTCCCAATAATTCGCAAATGCGAGCCAATTTGAACAAAGAGTATGCTCGGAATCAGAGCCATAAATTCATTTAAATGCTGTGTTTGCTTTGTTTTGTCTGTAGACCATCGAAAAAATCAAGAGAATAATGCAAATATTTGTCGGAAAAAGGTAAATTCAAAGGCAACCCTAATTTATAGGACCGACACAATAGTTGTTCGACTATGTGGTTAGATCTTCCGGATTAATTCTCTAATATATCAACTAAACGGTTTACCTAAAGCCGGAATTACCACAAAGAATCCGTCTCATTCGGCCAGTATGCTTGGTGACACGATGATCGATTCCTAGGCTCTTGCACTTAATTAAAAGGATAAAGGCATATATTTAATCGACCACTTAAAAAAACGTGGTTTCACTATTAAAAAAGATCAAAGAAAATAAAAACTTCGACCCGCCTTTATGTACACATAGCATTCTTTAATAAATCTTACAATTTATGTTCGTGCAGGCAGATACGTCGCTGAATGGTCTAGAACTTTTGCCATAACGCAAGCGATGTTGCCAGTTTTCATTCGTTCATATTTAGATCCTGTTTCACATACCAGATGGGCTTCTTCACAAGGAATTTCTTATTTTCCTCTTTCTTCTACAGGCTTACAGAGCACGTTGCCTGCGCCACTTGGTATGCATGTTGTAGTTCCCCTGGGCCGTTGCTGCATTTGATTAGCGAATTACAAATCTACGGCCGGGATGCTGATGCCAAGAAGATCGGTTAGGCAAATGTGTCGATAACTGGTTCTCTGCACACATTTGTATATACATATATGTATGTATGTATATGTATATGTCAGCATTATGGACGTAAATATGAATCTATGTGTTGATGAGATTTTTAAAAGAAGTGGAAGTTTAAAATCGTAATCATAAATTAGCAAACAAATTCTACATGTGGACTAGGCATCATAAAGCTCGAAGGAACTTACTATACATAGTATGTATGTATATACATATTTATATATATATTTACTATACATACAGACAAAGGAAAATTTTTAAGATAAATAATATCGTTTAATTTTCCAGTGGGGTTTTTGTATTTTGGCCAAATACTTTTATGTAAAAAGTAAAATTTCCTAAGGTAAATTTAAAAGAGGTACGTGCATGAGTGGAAACGATGTAATGCATATCGACAGCAAGTCAAACGATTTATTTGAAATATGTATATGCAGGTATAACTGGAAATTGGCCTGAAATATTTGGAAAAACTTATAGGGCAAGATGATTCAACATAGCCCTTTTTGTATTAACATCAATCCTGTTTTTACAAATGTTTATGTTAAAATTTGTATAGCTTTAGTAAATGGACATGGCCTCTGCGGTAAGTATATCCTAAGACTAGGCAAGGGGTTACCTTCAACCATTAGCGCGCACAAGGGGTGGGTTTTGGGGTTCAAACCAACCCTAAAGCTAATAACCTCAAATACGAACTGTATCTTAAAGCTTAGAATCCAGCTCTCAAAAATCCCAAGAAATATTTTTTATTATTTCCGTTGCTTGAAAAAGCACTTTGCTGTTGCTGTAAATTTTCTTTAAGAAATAAATATACGAGCATTTTTTCTTGAGAGCTGCGAACTGGTTTAAGAAATAAGAAAAGATAAAAGAAAATTTGTTTCCATTTCTTGTGCGTCATTTTATATGAATATTTCGTTTTTCTTGAGAGGAAAACATTGTCCTAAAAATATGCAATGCATACTCACTAGAGGTTTACGCCAACAGGCTTTACGGCGGCGACGCCGGCGCGTCTGGAAACGCCGGCGCTACTGCCCATAAGAGCCATGAGGCTACTAATCTTATCATGGCATCTCGTCAGCGTTAGGCATTCGCCTTGCCAATTCATATTATAATTCTACTTATTTCATTATTAAATTAGTTTTAAATTTAAATATTGTTACTTCCTACTTGAATTAAAATTTTGAGTGCCTGGCGCTGATGGATGGGCGAACAGAAGAGGGTCTAACGCAAAGAAAGTTACTTGTGAAAATTGGGCCAACAACATCTCAAGTGACAGTTAATGCATGGTCGGGCATACCACTCTTGTTTATTCTATTTATAAACGACTTGCCTAACTGTTTTAATTTTGCAAACTACCTGATGTTTGCAGATGGTGTTAAGCTATTTTCAGTTGTGCGTGATCTCTAAGATTGTAATCGTCTTTAGCTCGATCTAAATGAATTTCAGCAGTGGTGTACATTAAACTGTTTGAACCTAAATATATGTAGATGTTGTGTAGTTACGTTCTCGAGGCAGTCTAGTAGTGATATACCTTATTAGGCGCGATACTCAAGATTTCAGAGATCCAGTAACTTTAAAATCCCTTTATACATATATATTTAGTAAGAAGCCGTCTGGAATACTGTTCTATAATATGGAGTTCATATTATGTAGTGCACTCGATCAAAATAGAAAGAGTTCAAAAGATTTTCACCAAATTCGCAATTGCAAGTTGCACTGGCAAGGTTATGTTCCTACCTATATTGGCAGACGGAAATTGCTGGGTCTCCAGTCTTTGAAAGAAAGAAGAGATTACTTCTCCATTATATTTATTTATAAAATAATCAATGGGCACATAAATTGTGCTTATTTAACAAATTTGCTCGTATTATATAATTCCCCGCGTAATTTAAGAAGCAAAAGGCTATTGGTTGGTGCTCTGCATACCACGAATTATGCCAAAAATGAACCAATTGAATTGTGCAATACATATTCTAGTGTTATCGATTTTAACTTAAGCATTGATATATTTAAGAGTAATTTGTTTACAATATTCAACTAGAGTCTTCACTAGTCTGTAAGAAACTAGTTCTGTAGACTGAAATTAATAAATAAATAAATAAAGAAATATACATACATATGTACATGGTTCTCTATGTTCTCTATAGATCCGTGTGTACTATTTAAATTTAAAGAAAAAAATAAAAATTAAAAAGTTAAGTTATTGGAGTAATTTATTTCGCTATTAATAAATTTCTGTAATAACCTTATCTACCGTTATATTAAATTACGGGGTTCTTACGATTTTTTGCGGGTTATAGATTGAAAACTGGTGGTCTACTATTTTCCAACAGTTTTACCCATCAACTCCCAGAAGAACAGGCCTTTTTGGCCCACTGTTAAAAAATTACTTATAGAAGGTTAAAATTTTCACTAAAATATTAGGCGCGAAATTTTCTAAGGGTAACCGAAAGTAATGAAAAATACTACGAAGGGGGAACTTAAACCCTGTGTAGAAAACATTGCGATGCGATGGAGCAAAACCTTTCTGGGGTTTGCCCACCACTTGTGAATGCTAACATAGTTTTCCCACAGCCACCTAGAACTTGTATACGTCTGTGGGACCCCGGAATAAAATAACTTACTTATTTAAAATCTGTTTAAAAAATATTTAACTCTTTATTAAATCAATAAATAAATAATAAATATCAATTTGTTTTTGTTTTATCTCCAATAATCGAGGAGTTAGATGCAATAAAGACACTTCTGTTAAAACTGCTTTCTGAGATATTATCGCTAAAGTTTTTTGGTGTGTGACAACTTTCTTGTTGTTGTAGTAATATGTAAAAAAGGAATATTGTTGTGGTATTGAAAAAAGATTGTTATATATTCTGGAGTAGTAGTTCCTTCAAGCGATGCATTTCATGAAAATTCTGTACAAAATTCCTTAGGCGCCGAACGCCGCGTAACTCGGCGGCGGCGCGTGAGTAATGACAGCGGCGCGTGAGTAATGACAAAAAACGGCGGCGGCGTGGCTCGGCGGCGTATACCTCTAGTACTCAATTACTGTTGTTTTTTACACTTTACAGCCTAAAAGAGTTTACCACTGATATGTACTTAACTAGGATTCGAAGATTTAATTTGCCAACTTCGAATTCTTTCCAAAATGAGCTACGTATTCGAAATACTAAACAAATGAGGCAGTCGTGAAAAATCACATCGCCATCGAAAACCAGCAGCTTGATTCCAGCATTTGCTATCGCTAATACTGATCGTCAAAAATCTCCAAAAGAATAGCCTAACAACACGCAACATCTAGTTACATGCCCCTCATACTGCCAGATTTGGCAGATTACACATTACAGTTATTACTTTTCCATTCAGTATACTTTTAGGCCCACTGCTTTTCATTTAGAGAATTTTGGCGACGAAAATTTAGCGTAGCGATTGTTAGAATTACACTACAAAAACCAGAAATTGAGGAAAATGAACATTAAAACTCTTTTTTAAAACTTTCTTTACTTTTGATAGTTGAACGCATGTTGTGTTTATAGAGCTTTTTATTAAACAAGTAATTTTTAAGCAAAAATCACAACCGAGTTCAAGTCTCATACAAATTTAGGAATACAGTTAATTTTTTCGTGATTCAATGATCGGATCTAATATTTATTTATTACATACTGTACACAAAACTTGCATAAATGTATTTTAAAGAGCATATTATATGAAGCGAACTTTTAGAAGTATAAACCCCTCCCAAAATATATTCCTGGGTACGCCCCTGCCTTCAACACCCTATTCTTCTTTTCCAGGATTTAACCTCAAATACAGAACCGCAACAAGGTCTTCAAATTCCTCACCGCCAGCACCTAGCAAAAAAACAAGAAAAGTTGTTGCCAACATTAGTTGGCCGCTTCTAATTTAGGCTACGCCTGTTTGGTCATTGGGGACTAGGAAACTAGTTTCACACTTATCATCGATGCCGTAGAATGCTTGACTTCTACTTATCCAGACTCCACCTCGACATACCGACATACCCCTCTTGCCTTTGAAAGTACCCCACACGACACTAGCCATCTCTGCACTTGTACCCTTGACCCTCCCAGCTAACACTCCCCTTCTTTTGGTCCGACTCCATCGAAACAGCATGTTTCTTGGGCATGCCGTTAATGGAGCTTAACGATAGCCATTGATAGCGATGACATATTTTTTTATTAAAGCGCACTCGAAAAAGTAAAAACATGTAGAAAAACTAGTGGTGTACTTGGAATACATAGATGCCAACGACTGCTGCCAATATTAGTAAGACCTTTTAAACAGTTTCTATGCTACAAAATAAACGTTTGAGAAAATCGGTTTCGGAATTACTTTTTATTCTGCTGAAACTTCAACACTTAATACATAAACTCTAGGGTTAAAAATTTAACCTTTAAAATGTTAACTTTCTTAGTATGATAAAAAAAGTCGTAAACTGAGAAGAGAATGACAATGAATTCGTTCTCATATGCTTAAGCAAGAGCTAAATTTATCGAAAGGGACATGCAATTGCTGCGGGTGGATTTTGTCTATCCTTTATTGTATTTTTCAATCAATGATGCCAAATCACTATGGCACCATACAGTGGACGTCACTATGCATATTCCGCATGAACTGTTTGAGGGTATGGTTATCTTTCAGGCAGAGGGGGTGTAAACTGGTCATCAAGATCGGGTAATTTCACCCCGCTAGACTTTTTGTTGTGGGGTTTCATAAAGTCGCAGGTCTATGACAATGGCCCGTAATTAACCCATGCCCTCAAAGTTAACATAATCCAGGCCATTGCTGGACCACTCGGACCCGTGTCACCATAAGAAGCCATGGCAGGCATTTAAAAGATGTCCATTCCATTAGGAGTTATTGTCTCCGTCTTTAGATTTCCTCACACTAATGTCACTTGAGTCATTATGACGATAGCATCGTCAAATTTGGCATTTTTAAGTGCCTTTTTTTGTCCCTTAACAGCAGAGCATCGATAAACTTAGATAAGAATTTTTTTTGTAGAAAATCGTTGCACAATTTACAGAATATGGAATACCTTAATTCATAGGCATTTTTACTTAGTATAGACAAAGGATTTTGTACTCACATACATTTAAGCAATAAGGTCCTAATCAAAGGAAATAAAATTCGATTTGACATCGATGAACTTGTTTCGTTTTTTGGTGATGAAACATGGGTCAGTGTTTATCAATGGTGTAAGGAATTCAAGCGTTTTGGGCTTGCATACCCGAAGACGTTCACGCTGTATGTGATATATACTGAGATCGAGGCATGCAAATTTGGTCATTAGAAATCTATGCGCGCTGGATTCCACATAATATGGCAATCATCAAAGAATCGATTGGTGCAAAAATACTAGCACGCCATGTCCAGATAGTTACGGCTTATCGTAACAGGTGATATAACTTGGATATATGCGTTTGAGCAAGCAAAAAATATACCAATCAGCTGTGTTGATTTTTGAAAATAAGCAAAATCCAACAAAATGTGGTCCCACAAGAACGTCAAAACAAATGGTCGCTTGATTCTTCAAAAGAACATGTCATGAAGCTACAGTGGCACTAGAGGAACTTAGGACACTTATTTCTTCCTAAAGCTTCACCAATTGGTTGGAGCGGATGCAAAAGCATATACAAATCATGCAAGAGGATATTTTGAAAAACAATAAAGTAATTTTCCGCACAAAATTTGTTTTTTTCTTAGCTGGTCTTATGACTTATTTAGAGTCTCTCGTTAAAGCAAAAAACTAAGAAAATACTCAGCTAAAAATCCAACTGGTGGAAAAAGGATAATTTATTAAAGAACTCAGTCATTGAAAATTTCTTGACACACTTGTGAGGTTTTCTCTATAAAGTTTGGTTTTCATATGTAATTTTGAATATTACCGTTACATGAGAAGTGGTTGAGGTTGTTGTTCTTTTTAATTAATTTTCAGTCATAAGTTAATGAAGTCACGAAAATTTTATTACGACATTTCCAGAAGGGAGGTCAATAAAAACCTCTTATATGGAGTTGTTCCGTAGATAAATTTCTGTGGTGTAGGTTATAAAAAAAATACATCATCTTTGAAATTGGCTCTAAGATATCCCCCAAAAAGCTGGTTATAGTGTACTAAAAATAAAAATGTTAATATGCCCTAGTGAAAAAGTATGAACGAGTATCCAAATTACAGTAAAAAAATAACTCGTTGCAAAAGTGCAAGTAAACAAAAAGAAGCTTGTTGCCTTAACAATGAAATTTGTGAAGAAGGTTTAGGTTACTTTTATTACAATATTTTTATAATACAAAATAAAATAAACATTTTCAAAAGCAAATTATTGATAAAGCTTTACTTCGCCAATGTTTACTGTGAGAATTAAAATTAAAAGAATAAAAGAAAGAAAGGGCTTTAATGAATAATATAAACTCTAAACATGAGATAAGTCAGAAAAATATTTTAAATACTCACATATTTGCTGAGGCATGAAGTAGTGACGAGAGGTCAGCGCGAAAATATTGCATCAATGTCGGCCAATTTCGCTGTACGAGTTCCAACTGTTGCTAAAGCAAAACAAGCAACAAAAGCCAACAGCGAAACGTGCCAAATCAGCACTGAAATCAGCTACAATAAACACAAAGCAACGACTGACACACAGACACATAAAGTAAAACTAAGCAAAAGCAATGTGAGAATCTCGCAAAACACCAGACGAAATGGCAAGCTATAGCAAGCCAGTGGACATGCCAAGTGCTCAGTAAAAACAGCTAAGCAATAACCGCTATATCGTGCCAGCATTAACGCTGACGGAGCATGCCACAATTACCCTGCAGGGAAACCGCGGACTAGGGACTCAAATTTCTAGTTCCGTACTAGGTCTTTATCGCCAAAAAGGAACTAGTCCGATAGGAACTATATCCCCACCAGTCCAAATTCGCGAAAAGTGGTACACTGCAAAAATCGCGACTACTCCATGCATTCGTGTAAAGAGTACTCCCTAAGGATCAAGGAGTACTCCAAAATTAACCACAATTCATATAAAAAATATGGTTCAATTAACATTGCGATGTCCTAGGGCAGGACCATATACTNGCGACTACTCCATGCATGCGTGTAAAGAGTACTCCCTAAGGACCAAGGAGTACTCCAAAATTAACCACAATTCATATAAAAAATATGGTCCAATTAACATTGCGATGTCCTAGGGCAGGACCATATACTCCATCCCTGCATTACATCAGAGTAGCACAAAACTACTCCAACATATTAACAATGGCATTTTTGTTATATTTTTTCGTTTGTGTACGCTTTTGTTCTTCACTTCTCAAATGCTTTTTCGAACATAATTAAAACCAAGCCAAAAATTAAAAATTACATGTTGCCTCTGATGGCATTTGAACCCGAACATGCTGGGAGCTAAGAACTAACAGCGAGCATCTCTACACGTTCAGCTACAGCCAGANGCCTCTGACGGTATTCGAACCCGAACATGCTGGGAGCTAAGAACTAACAGCGAGCATCTCTACACGTTCAGCTACAGCCAGACATGCAAATGTGCTTTCAAATGCTCAACTTCAATGACATTTCGTTAAAACACGAGCAGTGATCGGATAACAAACAATCCCTGCTAAAATCGCGACTACTCCATGCATGCGTGTAAAGAGTACTCCCTAAGGACCAAGGAGTACTCCAAAATTAACCACAATTCATATAAAAAATATGGTCCAATTAACATTGCGATGTCCTAGGGCAGGACCATATACTCCATCCCTGCATTACATCAGAGTAGCACAAAACTACTCCAACATATTAACAATGGCATTGTTGTTATATTTTTTCGTTTGTACACGCTATTGTTCTTCACTTCACAAATGCTTTTTCGAAATTGATAAAAACCAAGACAAAAATTAAAAATTACATGTTGCCTCTGACGGTATTCGAACAGCGAGCATCTCTACACGTTCAGCTACAGCCAGACATGCAAATGTGCTTTCAAATGCTCAACTTCAATCACATTTCGTTAAAACATGAGCAGTGATCGGATAACAAACAATAAGCTGGCGCAGAGACACGAGTTGGTCCGCTACAGCATGACAGAGGAACACTTTTGTAAGTACTCCAATTTACCACAAAAAGACTACATGGTCCCACGATTTTTGCAGGGAATAAGCTGGCGCAGAGACACGAGTTGGTCCGATACAGCATGACAGAGGAACGCCTTTGTAAGTACTCCAATTTACCACAAATAGACTACATGGTCCAACGATTTTTGCAGGGTACATTTAAGAAACTAATTTTTTCAGTTTTTTTCACTACAAATCTATATCTAAAGTGACGAATTTAGAAATGGTTCGGAACTATAGAAAAAGGGATGCAGAACGAACTAGATCCTATTTGTCGAATTTAGAACTATTTCGGAACTATCGAATAAGGGATGTAGCGGGGGGCTTGTTTACTTTACATAGATATGTGTTCGGCGGCTTTTTCGTTCAAATACGCATCTATTCTGTTCTTTGCAGATGCTATTTCATAGTTTGGTAATACAAAACAAAGCTTTGTGTTAACATATTAACATCTTGGGGCCATCTGGAATCTAACCAATAACAGCGAGCACCTCTGCAAAGTCAGCTACAGTAAGGTAAGTAAACGT
>NW_016159332.1:7776-23160 GCF_001687245.7 Rhagoletis zephyria | reverse complement strand
ACTAGTTCGGAACTATCGAAAAAGGGATGCAGCGGGGGGCAATTGACACTTCCTAGGACATCGCCATGTTAAATTCGCCAGTTGCTTGCATGCAAAAGAGATTTATCGCGAACCAGTACTGGGTCTAAATGCACTAGAAGCGCCCCAGTTCAGAACTAGAGATTTTCCCCACAACAAACAAACAAACGATGCATCGATTCTTTTGAAACATCGATAATATTGGTTCAAAATTCGATGTTTGCCATCGATGTTTACAATTTCCTATAATCGCTAAATTGACGATACATCGATGCCAATTTCAGCGATGTTTTAACGTCGACTTATGCTCGTAACATTTTTTTACTAGCCATGAATTTTATTACTTACTCTTTTGATGAACATTCACAAATTCCGAGTTTACATTTATCTTTCGATATTAAAAATGCTTACTTTTAAAAAAGGACCGGGATCCCGTTGAAATTTCGAAGAAATTGAGCCTTTGAATTTTAGGCTCAGCAAACTTACGACAGCATGCATTTCTTTTCTATGTATAGGAAGGGTAAAGGAATGGTAAATAAATACAGGGTAATACATCCATATAAAAGTATTTTTCTAATTGAATTACAGAAAGTTTAAATTGAAAGGTATTAAATTTTCCTTTTAATGTGACTCATGCTAACAAATTTTGAAACATCGGAAATTATCGATATATCGATGTTTTTCTGGCGATGTATTTTAGCATCGATGTTAATCTTTCCGATGCATCGAAACATCGATGTATCGATGTAACTCCCCAAAATTCTGCATCCCTAGCCACAATATGACGTCAATCAATGTGCCACTGGCTTGCGCATAGTTACACATCGCGTGTGGCATGTGAGGTTGAAATCGAAAGAACGGTTATAAAAAATGTAGAAAAGGAGAGAAACTAAAAAAATCTAAGAAAAAAGTGTCCACCAAGCAGCGACGCAACGAAGCATGCGAAGAAGTCATTGCACATGCAATGCCACTTACGGCGAGTGCCTGTACTCTTTCGCCATGCATTTAAATACGGGTGTATTACAGTGGCACGTTCGTTTCTTAAGTCTTTTGTTGCTCCTCCTTATAAGCGCTTGTTTGACTGACTGTCTTACTTACAAATAGCTTTTAACATTCACTCCATAGTTGCCGGTTGTGTTGTGTCGTTGAGCGCTATTGAAATTGAAAGCGCGCCTTGGTTAGAAACTGAAAATACATACGTGCATATGCACGTACATGTACTAGTATGCATCTATTTTCGACAGCTTTGCATGCCCAACTGCAGACAATTTTTCCACAGATGCTGCCACCTTCACTGCCAACATAAATCTGGCGATGTATTTTAGCATCGATATTAATTTTTCCGATGCATCGAAACATCGATGTATCGATGTTACTCCCCAAATTCTGCATCCCTAGCCACAATATGACATCAACAATGTGCCACTGGCTTGCGCATAGTTACACATCGCGTGTGGCATGTAGCTTGAAATCGAAAGAAGAGATATACAAAATGTAGAAAAAGAGAAAAAGTAAAAAAATCTTTAAAAAAAAGTGTCCACCAAGCAGCGAGGCAACGAAACGTGCGAAGAAGTCATTGCACATACAATGCCAATTACGGCGAGTACCTGTACTCTTTCACCATGCATTTAAATACGGGTGTGGGTATTACAGTGGCACGTTTGTTTCTTAAGTCTTTTGTTGCTCCTCCTTATAAGCGCTTGTTTGACTGACTGTCTTATTTCCAAATAGCTTTTAACACTCACTCCATAGTTGCCGGTTGTGTTGTGTTGTTGAGCGCTATTGAAATTGAAAGTACGACTTGGTTAGAAACTGAAAATACATACGTGCAAATAGCTTTTAACACTCACTCCATAGTTGCCGGTTGTGTTGTTGAGCGCTATTGAAATTGAAAGTACGCCTTGGTTAGAAACTGAAAATACATACGTGCATATGCACACATGTATGTACATACATGTACTCGTATGCATCGACTTTCGACAGCTTTGCATGCCCAACTGCAGACAATTTTTCCAGATGCTGCCACCTTCACTGCCAACATAAATCGCTGGTTTGGCCGGTATGGCTTGTGGCACGTGATTGCGCACAAATTGAGTAATTTTGTATTTGATTTATGTGAATGTAATAGTGACCTTGGCAGTGAAATTAATAATTATGTAACATTTATGTTGATTCCAAATAATTCAGTAAATGTAGAGTATAGTTTATTTTCGTATTGCACTATAAGAGTTGATGTGAAACGTCGTTGGTTTCCGCGATCATTTTACTCCGGAAATTAAATTATAATGTAAGCTAAGGTATAAGATTTTCAATGCTGATAATTTTAATTGTATACGAATATGAAGACAAGTACAAATATTAAAAGTTAGATACGTGTACGAAGCACCTAGCACTCCGCTTTATATCAACTCGTAGTCGTATTCTATAGTTAACCCATCCCATTTTATCCCATTCAGTTCCGTTAAAATCATCGCTTTTTCTTGAGATAAAATCAAGTATGCCGAACTTGCTATCTGCAGTTCGGATTATTGTTATTTCCCTTTGAATGTTCTTCTTCTTCTTATTTGGCGCTGTAACCGCCAAAGCGATTTTGGCCGAGTTCAACAAAGCACGCCATTCGTTTCTCTTCTGTGCCAACTGACGCCAATTAGAAATGCCAAGTAAAACCAAGTCCTCCTCGACCTGGTTTTTCATCCCAGTGGGGCCTCCCTCTTCCTCTGCTACCACCAGCGGGTTCCGAGTAGAATACTTTCAGAGCGGGAGCGTCGGTGTACATTCGAACGACATGGCCAAGCCAGCGGAGCCGCTGTATTTTAATTCGCTGCAATGTGCTGACTGTTTGTTTGATGACAGGAGATACTTCGTCTTATCCTCGTTTACCACCAGACCCATTCGCTTTTCTTCCTTATCCAACTTGGAAAAGGCAGAAGAGACTTCGCGGTTTTTGTTACCAATGATCTCGATGTCATCGGCATAAGCCAGAAATTGCGCGCTCTTATAGTAGATTGTTCCTGCGCGGTTTAGTTCTGCAGCTCTTGTTATCTTCTCCAACGGCAGATTAAAGAAGTCACATGAGAGGGAGTCGCCCTGTATGTAACCCCGTTTTGTGGCCAACGGCTCGGATAGGTCATTTCCAATTCTGACGGAGCTGGTGGTATTGCTCAACGTCATTTTACACAGCCGTATCAGTTTGGCAAAAAGGTTTTTTCTTAACAGCGGTCGTCCCTCGGCAGGCAATGGCAAACCTCCGAGTGTTTTTCTGCCATGAAAAACAGCTACTCATAAAAATACAATCGCCGTTCGGAGTCAGCGTAAAATTGTAGGTCCCTCCGCTTTGTGTGACAACATCAAGGCGCACGCCACAAGTCGGAGGAGAAGCTCGGCCAAACACTAACATATGTGTAAGCGCCAATCTATTATTATTATTATCAGTTTGGCGGGCATGCTAAATTCAGACATAGCGGCGTATAGGCAACTCCTTAATATGCTGCCAAAAGCGGCTTTAAAGTCAACAAATAAGTGGCGAGTGTCGATCCTTTTCTCGCGGATCTTTTCCAAGATTTGGCGTATTGTGAATACCTGGTCCATGGTGGATTTTGCAGGCCTAAAGCCACACTGATTAGGCCCAATCAGTTCATTGACGGTGGGCTTCAGTCTTTCACACAATACGCTCGATAAGAACTTGTAATCTATGCTTAGAAAGCTGATCCCGCGGTAGTTGGCGCGAATGGCGGGGCGCGTTTCTTGTCGATTGGGCAGAGCAGACTTAAATTCCAGTCGCCGGGCATGCGTTCATCTGACCATATTCTAGAGCTGGGATACTATCGATAGTAATATCGATAGTTGAAAACTGTCGCCACTATCGATAGTTTTTGAAAACTATCGATGTCGGTTTTAGCGAAATTTCTCTCTTTACATCTCTTAGCATTACATTAATTTTTTTTTATCCAAGAAAATTCACAATACAGTCGGCAAAAAAAATGTTTAGTTATTGGAATTTTTAGCAACTATAGGCTTACACTGAGTTATAGTATAATTTAATAAGCTATAAAACCGCTTACACAAAATTTTTATAGAAATTCGAATAAAAAAGCTTGAAATTTTAATGCCGTTTTAGTTTTTTATGTTCTGTACAACTTTTATAAAAAATTAGTAGACACTAAACAATCAAAAAAATAGTCAAAACTGCTAAAAATGTTGTGGTGCTATTATTTTGACCAGTACTTTATCCGTTTTCTTATAGTAAGGGTAAAATGTTAATAATTTCCTTTGTCCGGATTTTGATATGCGCCTCCGTATTTGATCTCAGTTCAACTTTTATAAGTATGAGTTGCCAATTTAAGNTTCTGCCATGAAAAACAGCTACTCATAAAAATACAATCGCCGTTCGGAGTCAGCGTAAAATTGTAGGTCCCTCCGCTTTGTGTGACAACATCAAGGCGCACGCCACAAGTCGGAGGAGAAGCTCGGCCAAACACTAACATATGTGTAAGCGCCAATCTATTATTATTATTATCAGTTTGGCGGGCATGCTAAATTCAGACATAGCGGCGTATAGGCAACTCCTTAATATGCTGCCAAAAGCGGCTTTAAAGTCAACAAATAAGTGGCGAGTGTCGATCCTTTTCTCGCGGATCTTTTCCAAGATTTGGCGTATTGTGAATACCTGGTCCATGGTGGATTTTGCAGGCCTAAAGCCACACTGATTAGGCCCAATCAGTTAATTGACGGTGGGCTTCAGTCTTTCACACAATACGCTCGATAAGAACTTGTAATCTATGCTTAGAAAGCTGATCCCGCGGTAGTTGGCGCGAATGGCGGGGCGCGTTTCTTGTCGATTGGGCAGAGCAGACTTAAATTCCAGTCGCCGGGCATGCGTTCATCTGACCATATTCTAGAGCTGGGATACTATCGATAGTAATATCGATAGTTGAAAACTGTCGCCACTATCGATAGTTTTTGAAAACTATCGATGTCGGTTTTAGCGAAATTTCTCTCTTTACATCTCTTAGCATTACATTAATTTTTTTTTATCCAAGAAAATTCACAATACAGTCGGCAAAAAAAATGTTTAGTTATTGGAATTTTTAGCAACTATAGGCTTACACTGAGTTATAGTATAATTTAATAAGCTATAAAACCGCTTACACAAAATTTTTATAGAAATTCGAATAAAAAAGCTTGAAATTTTAATGCCGTTTTAGTTTTTTATGTTCTGTACAACTTTTATAAAAAATTAGTAGACACTAAACAATCAAAAAAATAGTCAAAACTGCTAAAAATGTTGTGGTGCTATTATTTTGACCAGTACTTTATCCGTTTTCTTATAGTAAGGGTAAAATGTTAATAATTTCCTTTGTCCGGATTTTGATATGCGCCTCCGTATTTGATCTCAGTTCAACTTTTATAAGTATGAGTTGCCAATTTAAGCGAATATCTTTTGTTTTGTAGTATTAGAAATGTATTATTATAGCCAATTTCAGTTCTTGGCACTTCAAAAGGGACAAACATATGTATACATATATAATTCAGACGCATAAATTAATAAGTTTATTTTATTATTATAAGAAGTTCTTTTTGATGCACTCAAATTTAAACAAATTTATATAATCTCTTTATTTACAAAGTAATTTATAAATTTATTAATTATTTAATTTTTAAGCAATTTAGCATTTCAATTCAATGCCTCTCACGACGATAGTACTATCGATACTATCGATGTTTTCAACTATCGTTTCGAAAACTATCGAGTGGCGGTACTATCGATAGTATCCCACCTCTACCATATCCTGCATAAGAGTTGATGCATGCACCTTATCAACTCGTCGCCACCGTACTTGAATTGCTCAACTGGCAGGCAGTCAGCTCCAGCACCTTTTTTGTTCTTCAGCCGGTATTCGTACCTAGTCATAGTCAGGCGGTGGTACATCGACTCCGTCATCATCGACTACTGGATCGGGTTCTTCTTCTCCACAGCTTTCCGTGCTGCTAACATTCAGTAGGGTGGAGAAGTGTTTCCTCCATAATTTAAGTTCATTCTGAATATCGGTAACTAGGTCACCATTGTTGTTCTTACAGGAGTACGCTCTGGTCTTGAAACCTTCCGTAAGTCGCCTAAATCGCTGGTAAAATTTTCGGGCGTTTCAGCATTTTAAGCTCTTCGCACTCACGTACTTCGGTCTCTTGTTATTGCAGCAAATACGTTTCGCTTCCTTCTTCAGTTCCCTATAGAAGCCCACATAGAGCGCGTTGCGCTGATCGCAGCGTGGCCCTGTAGGCGGAATTTTTTTCTCTGCAGCTTCTCGACACTCCTCATCTTACCAATTGTTATTTCGGGCTCGCTGAAATCCGACTAATTTTTCGGCGGCGGTACTTACTGAACACGAAATGTGGTTCCACTGTTCGCATAAGTCGGTTTGTTGAAGAGTGCTCTCTGAGAGCAGGTGTGAGAGTCAAGTAGCCAAAGCATTGGCAGTCTGTTGTGATTGCTGCTTTTCGATGTTAAGCTTTCCTTGCATATTTGGGCGCAAATTTCTTGCTGCACAGAGGCGGGTGCGTATCTTGGCTGCCACAAGGTAGTGGTCCGGATCGATGTTTGGGCCTCGGAGTGTACGCACCTCTGAAACACTGGAAGCGTACCTTCCGCCTATCACAACATGATCGATTTGGTTTCTCTTTTTTCGTTCCGAAGACAGCCACGTAACTTGATGGATCTTTTTATGCTTGAACCTAGTACTGCATACTACCATGTTTCGGGGCCCAGCAAAGTCAATCAGCCTCAGTCCGTTGTCGGACGTTTCGTCGTGGAGGCTGAATTTTCCGACGGTGAAGTCGATTGAAGTCGCCAAGCTCGTTTTGATATCATGGCGGGGACAGCGGTCGTACGTACGCTTCAAGCGCTCATAGAAGAGAAACTTGGATACATCACCCTTCTTCTCTNTCAGTCCGTTGTCGGACGTTTCGTCGTGGAGGCTGAATTTTCCGACGGTGAAGTCGATTGAAGTCGCCAAGCTCGTTTTGATATCATGGCGGGGACAGCGGTCGTACGTACGCTTCAAGCGCTCATAGAAGAGAAACTTGGATACATCACCCTTCTTCTGGGCATGGGCGCAGATGAGCGAGATGTTGAAGAATATCGCTTTGATGCGGATTATGGCTATACGTTCGTCCACCGGGTTGAACGACAGTACTCGGGGGCGGAGTCTCTCTCCCACCACAAATCCAACATGGAATTTGCGCTCCTTTACATGGCAGTACGTCGCAAGGCTCCAGGAATTGCTTGCCTTGCCCCGTCCAATGCATTTGTTGGATGGCAGCGATATCAGCTTTTGTTCTTACGAGGACATCAACCAGCCGAGCAGAGGCACCTTCGCCATTAAGGGTCCGAACTTTCCAGGTGTATGCCCTCAAATCGTAGTCATTTAAACGTTTGCCGTGGTCATCATCATAAGGGGGGTCTCATCCGAGGCTTTGTTTTTGTTCTTCACTGGAAGTGGTTTTAACGTGGCGGGTCCCAAACCCAGCGCACATTCCATTGCTGGGACGGGGATGGTGTCGCAACCAAATACACGTTTATATAGCGAGCCGCTTGCTCCAGGACAGATAACGGCTTGCAGCCGCACGTACTGGTAAACAGACACTGCAGACTTCAGTGAGCCCTTAAACCGAATAAGTCGGAGCGGCCCCACAGAAGCTCCCTCTCTTTCTGCCGTGACCCAAGGCTCNCTTTGCCTTGCTTCTTCACTGGAAGTGGTTTTTACGTGGCGGGTCCCAAGCCCAGCGCACAACCCATTGCTGGGACGGGGGTGGTTTCGCAACCAAATACACGTTTATATAGCGAGCCGCTTGCTCCAGGACAGATAACGGCTTGCAGCCGCACGTACTGGTAAACAGACACTGCAGACTTCAGTGAGCCCTTAAACCGAATAAGTCGGAGCGGCCCCACAGAAGCTCCCTCTCTTTCTGCCGTGACCCAAGGCTCTACTCGGATTGGTTACCGCATCTCGCACACGGGTTGCTCACGTTGCCCAGAGTGCGCGAACGAGGACGCAAGAGTCGGGATTGAGTATCGCCGTGCAACTGTAACTGCATACCCAGCACAAAAACTATACCCCATTGCGCTCCCTTGGGTGTTAATTGAACGTTATATTACTTCAAAGACGTCCCTATGGGCGATGCGACAGCCTAAGTTACGTATATTTCACTTTATAAACTAAATTTCCTCTCCGTGGGGCCCTTGAGGTCGCAAGCCTTCTTTATGTGGCTAACCTGCAGTACGAGGAGTTACGACAGGACTGTTGGATAAATACCTGCCAAGTAAACTCCGTGCATTACCGATCGACTACTTCCCGTGTATTTCAGCGATTACTATTACAAGGCAATGTCCTAGGTGGTAGTCACCATCGGCTCTCTCTGCACTACCAGGAGTTACTCGCGTTATTTATGGACGCCCCCGTTCGTAGTTTTTCGCATATCTGCTCCGGCGGGTTCGACTATGCACTACCATGCGCACTCCCACGGGTTAATAGAGTAGCTACTTACCTAGGAGTTGGTACAGTAGCGGTCTCAAAGTAGCGATTGACTCCATAAAGACTGGATGATAATGCTTGTTTGCGATGGGTGTTGGTGTGTAGCTTCCTTGGGAGGATTTGATTTTTATCCTTCACTGTTACGCCGAACCATTTTTTTTTCTCTTGGAGAGGTATCATCTTCTACTACCTTTGTCCAGCTCATTTATATGTCTGTCCATGTCTGTTAATAATGTCGAGCAGTTTCCCAACTTCGATGCGCTGTTTTTGATCTCCATTGTCGGGTTGGTTCTGACAAACATTTTTTATTTTTACTTTTATACCATATAGATTGATTAAAATAAAAATACTAATAAAAATAAAATATTTCACAGAAACAGTGTTGAAATTTTGAAATTCCTACCCGTATTTTGTTTTTAAGTCACATATTAATGGCATTGTGCTACTATGATAGCACGGCCGAGTAATCATAGTCAACTTAGGTATAGTAGTGGAAAAAATTATAGCCGCACCAAATTTTGACAAGTTTTAAAATATTATTTTTGTTGTTATTTAAGTTTGGTTAGTTTTTTATAGTTCATTCTTTACTAAGATCCGTATAAATACAAATTTAAAGGCAGTGTCACACGATTGGGAATTTGCCGAAATTTGGTGCAAATCGTATCCCAATTGTATAAATACCCAAATATTTTTCTTTATCCCAATCACGAAAACTAACACAAGGGAGCAGTGATTTTGTTTTTTCCTGATTACTAATCCGTAAGTATAAAGTCTCCATCAGCTCCAGATTTTGAGAAAAACGAGGTCAAAGTGTCAAAAAGTCGCGCTTTTTGCAATATTTTAGAGGGTCTAGCAAAAAAACGAAAACCTTCCACTGAGGCTTAAAATAAAGCTACAACTCTCAGCTACTGTGCCTGAAAATACCATTCCTGCACCTTGACCTGATGGTCACTAATAGTCATTTATTGAACAATATAAAAATAATGGAATACTGTGCTATTGAAAAAAAAAAAATTTGCCAAGATCAGTTTTTGCTGTTAAATAAATAAATATAAGTGACCTTAGGGTTAAGGTTCAGGGGAGGTATTTTAAGAGATTGTAGTAGAAAGTTCAAGTTTAGTTTGAGCCTAAGTGGAATGGTCTATCCCTTTTGTTTAATTGCGGTGGGTACCAGGGTGTCCAGATTGTTTAAGAAAAGCCCAATTTCTGAAAAAAAATCGCTTTTTTTTTAAATAAAATTCATAAAACTGACTTAACAAATCTTTTATTATAAAATAAAAGATCTTGTTATAATATAGTTTTTAAAATCAAAAACGAATATAATAACTTCAGTGTAATAATAAATAATACAAATCACTTATATAATAGTGATGTACAAATAATTTTCTTTAAAAATACGTATACTTTTTAAAAATATTTGTATTAACAGATTTTGCAATAGGACTGCGCAATTATTAAATTTATTATAACTCATATTAATTGAATAATCGCATAATCCGCTTTTAAGCGCTCGGCGCTAAATATAAAATAAAAACCTATAATAAGGCGAGATCAGCTGTTTCCACAACTTCTTCAAAATCACCTCTAGTGAATCATTTACATTTATGTTGTTGTCATTTATTGAGCTATTCATCCTTGATAACATACTGTTTGATATTTGAAACGTTTTGCAGCAGAAACTATTAGCCTCCATATAACATTTTATTCGAACTATTGAATTAAGGCTTTCCAACCTCATCCTATTTCGAATCATAGTTTTTGTTTAATTCAATACGGAAAAACGCGCTCAACAAAAGCATGTGAGTGCGGCAAGGATAATAATATGAAGGCTACTTTACTTATATTTCCAAACATTTTATTGCATGTTGCGGTTTTCACTCCGTAAGCAATTATCCAAAGTTATTCAGAGTTGGATGGAATGGTTCTGAAAAAAGTTATTCCATGGGAAAATTAGAAGATTTAAATATTCAGTTTCCGCTGCTTTTCTTTCCTTCAAAGTCATAAATAAAATATTGCGATTTTTAGACACTTTGACCTCATTTTCCTCAAAATCTTAAGCTCATGGAAACTTTATACTCACGGATTCGTAATCAGCACAGAAAAGACAATCAAAATCAGATTTATCATTTGGAGAAACAAAATGTTTTCCCATTTTTGCTCCCTTGTGTAATTTGTTGAAATTTTTCAATACAAGATTGCTGTATTGTACCAAGCTTTTGACTAAAAAAAATGCCCCAATTTCGAGTTTTCAATTAGATTCTGAGTATGCAGTTTTGTGGCCCATTAAATTCTAGTAGAATAAATTACCAGTTTCAAATGGCTAAAATTTACGGTTGATTTTGTAGAATTTTTTAAAAAGCTCGAAATTTTTACGAAAGTTTGTTTAATTTTTTAATATTGCACAAAGTTGGTAACTTGGATTTACACGGGTTTGTTAAAGAAAAAAATAACCAAAATTAAATGACATCAAAAATAATTCGTTAAAACTTGGCAAAAAGTGTTTCGGCTATAATATTTTGAGCACTATATGTATTTTTTTATAAATTTAATTTGACATGCACATTGTACATAAAGGTATGTACACAACAAAATTAAAAAATAATGTAGTTTTTTTTTGCCTTTTTTCAAAACTAATTTTGCCTTTAATCAAGTTTAAAATTCAAACCCTGGTTATTAAAACAGAACACGTATCAAAGAAAGATTAAGTACGGCTTCGGAAAACAAAAATATAAAACCGATACTGAAACTTTAGCCAACTGAGCAGTTAAGATCCACCAAACGAGTATAAGATGGACGTTTTTACTATAATCCATTACAAATCGTGTGAAAGATGTCTTCAAAATATTCCTTTAAAGTTGCTATACTTCAATAATACTAAAAAACTAAAAATGTGTAAATACATATCGTAACCTTAATTCCGAAAGGCCCTAACCAACAAGTTTTTTTTTTTACAGGAGAAGCAAAAAACATTATAAAATGAGTATCAAAAACAGGTGAGGCTTTATAAAAAGTGGCATGCAACTCCTTTGTTTTTGGTACTAACACTCCAAAATGTTTATTGCAGGTGTATTTTAATAAATCCCATCAAAATGTATTAAAAACGTAGTTTCGAAAAAGGTGAGGGTTAGGGCCTTTGTGAATTAAATTGTAATATTTGAATTTTTTATTTAATTTTAAAACTCCAAAAGCACTTTTCCACCCTACTAAATGGGAGCAGCGTAGTGGAGAAGATGAACCCGAGCCCCCAGTCGATGTCCCACCGCCTGACTATGACGAGGCGGGAATAGTGATTACGCGACTAGAGCAGCGAATTTAAATTCAGCGGCTCCGCTAGCTAGCTAGGTCATGTCGTGCGAATGAACAGAAACGCTTCAGCTCTGAAATTATTCAACGCGGATCGCGATGCTGGTAACAGAGGAAGAGGAAGGCCTCCTCTTCTGTTGGAAAGGCCAGGTGGAGAAGAACTTGGCCTCAATTGGCATTTCGAAGTGGCGTCAGTTGGCACAGAAAAGAAACGACTGGGGTGCTGTTTTGGACTCGGCCAAAATCGCAAAGAAAGTATAAAAAATCTTAAATAATTTATTACTTTTATGCGCTCTTAAAAATAATAATACTATTTCAAAAAAGAAGAACGTTTTATTCTTTATGAGCTATTTTAATTACAAGTGGTTGTATGCACATAAATATACATACGTATGTACTGCAAGACGGAAAGTGAATCTGACTATTACGTCCCTAAGAGCTCCTAACCCGCTGTACTGTTTGCTACTCGTATTATAGAATTTATTCTTCTGGTTGCCCACCAGAAGTGTGCACTTCAATTAGCATACGTACTTAGGTAAGTATGTACATAATAACATACAATATTTACATATGTACGTTGATAAGTATAATTGAGCATTGGCTGTGGAAAACATGAAGAACCTTCAACTATATTTGTACTTAGCCACAAAGCAAAATCAAGTTTGGTTATATCCTCAGTTATGGATTAAAGTTAGTCGCTTGTGTGAGCATAAGTAGTGTTATTATTTTATTTTATGTACGATTGTACGAGTATCTCGAGTTTCAGTCCAAATAAAGAAGAACAAAGAGAAATTGACATTTGTCGTTCGAAAACTTCTGTTTATGACATTTTTACTTGAAATCCGATTAGAAAGTGCTAAAAAGATCAAATTATATATTCGAAAAATACATAAAATTCTCTAAAACATTCGTCTAATTTCAAGACCTGACGGACCGGTACTCACACTATTTTGTACTAACAATTTGTATCATCTACATTTTAAAGTAAATTTTTTGGTAGTGAAAATAGCAAATTATCAAATAAATGATAAATACCTTCACCTGAATATTCCACGACATTTAAATAATTGACTACTGTTGAAAAACAAACACTTAATGGGTTAATCGCCAAAGGCAACTAAACTGATTAGTCGGTATCGCGTCCATTCCCGTTTTTTTTTTTGGAAATGTATCGTTCTTGAAGAAGGGGGATGAGTAAATAATGTAAAATTTGGTATTTATGACTTTTACTTTTCCCTCTCTAAGTCCAACCGGTTTTTTTTATCAACTGTCACCACGATTTTTTTCTACCTGCCTCCATATAGTCGAAACACTGTGCTCCGGGTATTTAATGTTCGGCTCCGCCCGAACTTAGACTTTCTTACTTGTTCAATAAATAAGTAGTAGTAGTATCAAAAAAGTCATACTAAGCAAAAAGTGAAAAATTTAATTTTCCATGCAACGAAAACTGAGTATTTTTAATAGGCCCATCAGAATGGGTACTTGTACGTTAATAACGGAGAAGTATGCGAAGGAAGTGGCGTACGTACCGTAGAGAATACTCCTCCTGCAACACTCCGAAACCATTATGGGCTAGACCCATGATTCAAGAATACAAGGTTATNAGTGGCGTACGTACCGTAGAGAATACTCCTCCTGCAACACTCCGAAACCAATATGGGCTAGACCCATGATTCAAGAACACAAGGTTATATAATTATTGACAGCCGCGGTTTGACACTCCCTTACAAAAGGTTGCATTTACGAAGGACGGAGAAATGGGAAGAATGAAATCCCTTGCGTAGAAAAGTACGCAAAGTAGGCAATTAGTAGTGAAATTCCTTTTGTAAATTCTAATGTATTTGCAGAAAATCTGGCATTTAAACGAAATATTGAACGAAATATTAATATATCTACGTGAACCACGTAATTTATGTGCTATTTAGCTGTATAAAAACTGCAAGAGGACTCAAAATTAAAATAAAACTACTATGAGATTTATGTGAACATCCAATTTAAAAACAATTTACGTTTTCATTAGTTAAATGTGCTTCATATGCATATACAAATAAACATATTGCACGAAACCTTATGCTTCTATTTCACAGCAAAGACCCACTTTTTCCAATTAAATTTGCAAAGAAGCAACACGGTGCCACTGCTAAGGGAGCGGTGCGAGAGAGACAACTGTCAGTTTATCGAACCTTGTATTATTGAATCATGGGCTAGACCCATTTTTGGACACGGTCTCAGCAGACAGAAGGCGTGACCCGTTTGGGCTTGCCCACATCCGAGCGCCCCTGCCGGCTTACGATACCGCGTGGGTAGCGGGCGTTGAAGGGGGCAAACGGGCAAACCACGCCTTGCAGCGACTAGCGACCACGGTTGCTACATTTGGTAACTTGTGACCAAAATAGGTAACTTTTTGAGCGCTTGGTAACTTGACCACTTTTTTTTTATTTGGTAAGTTTGCCGTGTATAAAGTCAGACTAAAAAAGTTGGATTAATTTGATAAATTGTTCTGTGGTTGGTTGCGTGTAGCGGTGACAACACTACTAGAAACAATTGCATTGATCAGGCAGCACAGCGCTCAGCAAAAACTTTAGACTTTTATGTGGCTATATTTTACTAGCATATGTTTAGTGTTGCCACATTTCTTTATTTTTAACCAAAATCATCAGAAAAAGCTACCAAATTCAACAAAAAATTACCAAACTTATTTTAAACTACATAAACTAAAATTTCGGAGCACTTTAAAATCCACATTTGTCCAGTTATGACCAAAGGACGTAGATAACAAGAAGGCACAACTCGTTATAATTGTAGCGAAAGTGAGTAAGAGGGGCGTGCTTCTAGAAAAGGCTCGGTAGATATAACCATAGCCACTATCAAGCAGTTTGTTGTAGATAACACAATTATAGTAACCTAGGAACGCCGAAGAATTGTTCGCCTTGCGAAACTTTCAGGATTACCTGGTATTTCTGTTAAAGAAAACGCTTACGGCCCACTTGATAATGTGGAACCAGAACTTCTTTTGACGTATGTTACATATAGGACTGAATCGATAAAGTTACTTAGTTGAAAAAAATGTTACCAAATTACCAAATATAATAAATAAATAAAAAAATATCAATTTCATGATTGTGTTGGTTATTGGCCATTTAGTATAATTTAATAATTTATTTTTGAGCTATAGGCCGTATGTTAACTAAAACATTAAATGTTTTTCTGCTTTACTTACTTTTTATTTTTATTTTGGTCGATATTTCGCCTTCAGTCTGAAGGCATCTTCAGGTGTTTTATTTAACATACGGCCTATAGCTCAAAAATAAATTATGAAATTACCATGTTACCGACAAGAATATAAATATAATTGGATCGCCCTATATATGACCCAGCAGTAAAGATCAGGGATACTCCATGCGAATTAGATATGTACGCTGCAAATACATTTGTATGTATGCACTACATACGCATGATACATATACGCTTAGTTACCACTCTTACTCGTATTCTTCTACGTCGCCTGGCATGATATACATATACGCTTAGTTAC
>NW_016159332.1:0-7472 GCF_001687245.7 Rhagoletis zephyria | reverse complement strand
CACTCTTACTCGTATTCTTCTACGTCGCCTGGCATGATATACATATACGCTTAGTTACTTGTTACATTTACGTACATATGTACTTTTGCTTTATGCTTTAACGTTAAGTATTTACTCAGTGCCTATTGTTAAATGTGAGACGAGTTAACTGTTATGTCAGGCCAGATTTCTTAGTTATTCTCATTATAAATATAGGTCGAATCAATGTCATAAGACACAGTTGTAAAAGTGAAGGCGAGAATACAATTGATTTTTAAGCACTATAATACATGCTAAAAAAATTTGTGTTTTAATTAAACGGCAGCGCAAAGTACTAAGCGCAACATTTCTTAAAAATCAATTTTTTTTTTCTTTAAACCGAATTCGAACGATTTAATCGCGCAAATGTTTGGTACGGGCGGTAAGAATTCAGATCATAATTGCCCTAAATGTGACGGAGTAGACAACGATGAAATGGTATCACTTTCATTGCGTTGGAGTCGACAGCAATGTGGCTGACATAAGCTGGAGCTGCGAGATTTGTAGGCACGGCGGGTCAACTGCGAACGCGCAACCGACAGCATCGTCATCGCCAACTACCAACCAAAGTAAACGGCAAGTGCATTTTCCAACATCGGTCTCGACAACAGCAGGGAAAGCAGATTTCCCGCGCAATCCGCAACAAAATGTGGTTGCTGCAACCACAACGGCTGCGTCTTTAACAACCGCCACGAATATGCCAGTACCAATTACGTTTCCGACTATGCTACCTGCCACCGCCACAAACTCATCGCTGTCAAATTTAACATCTGCATGCTGGGATTTCCAACCTACTGCACCACATGCCTCATTGCAGGGCCGCCAATTTCCCACGATGACAACAGGGCGTTATTCAACGCTCCCGGCAACGGCATCTTTAAAAGAAGTCGTATCTAGTAACATAGCATATTCTTCAGCAGATACCATGTCTCGCGAACCGAAAATAGTTGAAGGGCAAGGTGCACCAAATGTCCATTTGGCACGGACGCCTTACAATCAGGAGGTACACAGAAAGCTCCAGCTAGAACGTTTGGAAGAAAATTCTATCTCAGTATGACGAGTTACTTCCAACCAACAATTCATTTTTTACTGTGACCAACAGTTCTTCACCGTCACAATTGGCCGCAAGACAAGCTATCCCCAAGCAGCTCCCGACTTTTAACGGAGATCCGGACGAGTGGCCGCTTTTCATTAGCAGCTTTGAAAACAGCGCCACTGTCGCCGGGTACACCGAAGCTGAGAATTTGATACGACTACAAGCGAGCCTTAAAGGTAAAGCGCGTGAGATGGTAAAGAGTAAACTGTTTATGCCATCCATGGTACCTGAAATTATCAAAACCCTCAAGATGTGTTTCGGTCGACCGGAGTATATTCTGGAGCAGGCGGTGAATCGAGCTCGTGGTCTTCCGCCGGTGAAAGACAAATTAGAGGCTCTTATTGAGTTTGCACTTTGTGTGCGAAATATTTGTACTACCATGGAAGGATGCCAAATGTATATGCATTTACATAACCCATTGTTGGTTAAGGAGCTGGTGCACAAGCTTCCAAACAATCAAAAGTTAAGCTGGGCAGTTCACCCTAAAAACGATGAAATACCTGTAGTGAAGCAATTTAGTGAGTGGTTGTACAGCTTAGCTGAAGCCGCAAGTACCGTAGTCAGCTTAGCGCCAACTAATACGCGCATGGTCAACACTCATACCGTCGATATGACCCGAGAACGTATGCAAGCAGAACAAAGAGCAGACCAAAACAAGCAGTGTAAAGTTTGCAAGAGCTACGAACACAAAGTAGCGCAATGTGAATTCTTTAAAAATTTTTCACTACAACGCAAGTGGGAAGCAGTGAAGGCTAACAACCTTTGTCGCCAATGCCTCAACCCACATAGACGCAAATGTTACTTAAACAGGATCTGCGGTAAAGATGGATGTACAGTCAAACATCATCCTTTGCTCCATAAATCGGTAATGAACCAAAGTAAACCAGTAAGTACTGCAATTGAATTCTCAGATGCCACGGTAAACACCCACGGCAACGAAAGAAACCAACCTCTTTTCCGAATCGTGCCAATTTATATTCATTCCAAAATCAAAACAATAAAAATATTTGCATTTTTAGACGAGGGCTCATCCGTCACGTTAATGGAAAGAAAGATATTTGATGAACTCGACTTGGTTGGTGAACAAGACCCTTTATGTCTGCGATGGACAGGAAACACTACGCGCGTTGAGAAGAACTCTGTAAGGGCTGCTATTGAAATTTCAAGTATGACAAATAAGCGAAGGTATATTTTGAATAACATTCACAAAGTCGACGACCTCGATCTACCGGCACAATCGATCGAAGCGTTTGAGTTGCAGAAAATGTATCCACATCTAGCAGGTCTACCGATCGCCTCATATGAGAACGTTAAACCATCGATGTTAATCGGCGTTGATAACTGGAAGCTCGCGGTTCCTCTCAAAATAAGAGAAGGAACTTGGTCACAACCCATAGCTTCGAAAACTCACTTGGGGTGGGCGCTGCAGGGATGCGACGTTGGTTGTACGGAAGAATGCCAGCTTAATGTCCACACCTGCGATTGCCGAAAAGGTTACGCTGAACTGCAGGAAATGGTAAAAGATTTCTTTAAGATAGAATCTCCTAAACCAACACAAGTAATGTCGAAAGAGGACGCAAAAGCCGTAAGTATTATGAATGACACGTACCAAAAGATTGGCAATCGTTATGAAATTGGGCTAATGTGGCGCGATCTTAATGTCTCGCTACCAGACAGCTATTCTTACGCTCATCAACGACTGAAATGTTTGCGAAAAAAGTTCATTAAAGATCCTAATCTAAAATATACCATACAATCACAGATCGATAATTTACTGGCTAAAGGATACGCCAAGAAGCTCACGGAAGAGGAGGTTGCAGCACGTGGTGGAAAAATATGGTATTTGCCAATTTTTATTGTAAGCAATCCGAACAAGCCTAGTAAAGTTCGAATGGTGTGGGACGCGGCTGCGAAGGTGAATGGAGTTTCGCTTAACGATTTTCTACTAAGCGGCCCAGACTCGCTCAATTCACTAGTTGAAATTTTGTTGTCATTTAGAGTCGGCAGAGTAGCGATATGCGGCGATATTGCAGAGATGTTCCACCGCATTAACATCCGGGAGAGTGACATGCACGTCCAGAGATTTTTATGGTATGATGAAGGCGATGAGCAACAGATACCCAGTGTTTATGTTATGCGAGCATTGACATTTGGACTTAATTGCGCGCCATGTATCGCACATTTTATTCGTGATAAGAACGCGGATAGTTACACTGACAAATTTCCCCGTGCTGTGGAAGCAGTTAAGAAATACCACTACGTAGACGACTATATCGACAGCGAAGATGATAGAGAGTCCACTTTGACTCTGGCTCGACAAGTTCAGAAAATTCACAGCAACGCTGGGTTCAACATTCGTGGTTGGTCATCGAATTCACGAGCCGTTGTAGAGCAACTCGAAGAAAATGGTTCTTTGGTTCAAACTGGTAAGGAATGGGGCTCAACGACGAAGGTTCTTGGAATGTTTTGGGATCCCAAATGTGACAGCTTTAAATATATTTGCCGATTTGCAAGACTCCGTCGCGACGTGATTAATCAACCGTTTATCCCTACGAAGAGGGAGCTTCTTCAAGTCTTGATGTCTATCTTCGATCCATTGGGATTTGTAAGTTGCTATACCATTGGCTCACTGACAATCTGCATGACAAATGGTGCCAATGGAAAGATGTTATGCCATTTATAACAGCAGTTGAAATTCCCCGGTGCTATTCCTTGCTGCTAAAAGATGCTGACGAAGTCCAACTTCATACCTTCGTTGATGCTGGAGCGAGCGCTTACGCAGCCGTTTGCTACTTACGAGCGAAAAGGGGCAACGACGTTACAGTAGCTCTCGTGGGCGCGGAATCAAAAGTCGCGCCACTGAAACCGCTATCGATCCCCAGGTTGGAGCTGCAGACTGCAGTGATTGGGGTCCGACTAGCTAACATGGTGTGCAACGTACATCGCATTGGTATAACATCTAGAGTTTGGTGGTCAGGTAGCTATGTTTTTACTATATATTGACAGACTGCACGCACTTGCAACAGGTAAAAAACCAAAAACTACCATCAGTTTCGATCAGATTCAACAGGCTCAGCGCTTTCTGATCAGGTATGCACAGGACTCTGAATTTAGTAGTGAAAGAAACTTGCTGAAACACGGTAAGCCTATCGAAAAGTCCAGGAAATTAATTTCAGTCAATGTTTATTTAGACGCAGATGACATAATCAGGAGCAAAGGCCGCGCTGAGCATTTAAACAATCACGAAGACATCATAGTATTGCCGAATAGCAACTACATTACTTTTTTTAATAGTGCGCTGGGCTCACGAACGTTTTCATCATCAGATGCACGAGTCTTTAATAAATCAATTGCGTGGGCGATAACATATAAGCCGGCTAAGGGTATTATACCGGAGAGTTCGCCAGAGTTGTCAGAAATGTAAAAACGCTGTTGCGGCTCCACAAGCACCACAAATGGCAGCACTACCCGCCGCAAGACTCGCCGCTTTCGAAAGGCCATTTACATATGTCGGCATCGACTACTTTGGACCACTACTCGTTGTTACCGACAAGAATATAAATATAATTGGATCGCCCTATATATGACCCAACAGTAAAGATCAGGGATACTCCATGCGAATTAGATATGTACGCTGCAAATACATTTGAATGTATGCACTACATACGCGTGATACATATACGCTTAGTTACCACTCTTACTCGTATTCTTCTACGTCGCCTGGCATGATATACATATACGCTTAGTTACTTGTTACATTTACGTACATATGTACTTTTGCTTTATGCTTTAACGTTAAGTATTTACTCAGTGTCTATTGTTAAATGTGAGACGAGTTAACTGTTATGTCAGGCCAGATTTCTTAGTTATTCTCATTATAAATATAGGTCGAATCAATGTCATAAGACACAGTTGTAAAAGTGAAGGCGAGAATACAATTGATTTTTAAGCACTATAATACATGCTATAAAAATTTGTGTTTTAATTAAACGGCAGCGCAAAGTACTAAGCGCACCATACCAATTTCTTCTTTTTTTTTAATTATACTTACATTNTGCGCCAAGTTAGTCCCCTATCCAAGTGTATTCCTAGATATGTCACCTCATTGGCTTGTGGAATATGGACATTATTTAGTTTGATTGGGGGGCATACTTGCGGTATGAGTGAAAATGTTGTACTGCTCGCACCTTCCGTCCGGAATGAGCTGTTTGTCCTCGTGCGTATGTATGTACATATGTAACACATGCAGTGTTGCCGCATTGTCCATTTTTTTACCGAAATTGGTAATTTTTTTCTTTATTTGTCTTTGGTAATTTGGTAACTTATTTTTCCACTTAGTAACTTTTTCGATTCAGTCCTACATTTGACATAGGTCAAAACAAGTTTTGGTTCCACATTAGGAGGTGGGCCGTAAGCGTTTCCTTTTACAGAAACACTAGGTTATCCTGAAAGTTTCGCAAGGCGAACAGTTCTTCGGCGTTCCTAGGTTACTATAATTGTGTGATCCACAACAAAATGCTTGATAGTGGCTATTGTTATATCTAATTAAATGTGGCAACACTGAACACTTGTAAGTAAAATATAGCCACCTAAAAGTCAACACTACGTTGCTTATGCATCTGACAGACTTTTCGTTCATTTTCTGACAGTCAGTTACGGCAGCTTATTCATTTTATAGTCAGCCCTTAACGCTCTTTCCTTAAGCAAATGACGTTTGACGAAACTTGATGTTAAGTACATTATAGTTTCAGAATAGGATTTATGTGTATTCGCACGTTTGTATACGCTTGCTTATTGAGAGGTTTCAAGTCCAATAGATGAAGCCTGGAAATCTTATCTAAATTTAATGTTATTTTATTGAAAATCATCTATACTTTTTATTATATGTATGGTGATACCACATCAGGGATGGAATTCCAAAATTTCAAAATGTGCCTAATGAACTGCAAAAATAGTGACAAAAAGGAGATGAAAGTGTCACAAAATTGAAATTGCTTTCTTTTAAGGCGTTTTAAGAACCACCTATGTATTTTTAGAAATAGTATTTTTAATGTACTGCATTGAATTATTAGATTAAAATCAAACTAAATAACAATTCCAATTAAGAAGGGGAAAAACACTGAAATATAGCTACTCGGATCTGTTTACACATATACATACATACCTATGTGCGGAATAATAGCAGTGCGACATTTTGGCCAGTTTTGACTATTCTTCTTTACATTGAATAATTTTTATTAATTTTATATAACGACCCTTATATAATTTTTAAGTGATTTTAATTTTCACCTTACGAATCTATGACTAGGGACACGATATCAAACCGAAAGTATCGATATGGTACTCATTTAAAGTATCGCTTTAAAAATATCGGGTACCCATTAATATCGGAATAAAAAGACTCGATATTCCAAATATCGATACCAAAAACCAAAAAATTTATCTGAATTTAGGTCTCGCATATAGGCCGCTGGGTGGAAGTGGTTAGAAGTGCGCAAACCTTGAAAATGAAAAACAGCTTCCCATAAAATACAATCGCCGTTCAGAGTCGACATAAAACTGTAGACACCCCCTTTGTGCCACAACATTAAGGCCCACGCGACAAATCGGAGGAGAAGTTCGGCCAAACACTAACATATTGTGTAAGCGCCGGACTTTATTATTATTACAACACATAGAGATTGAGATGTTGACTTAAACACCGAGGCCGCGGGTTCAAATCCCACCACATGCAATCCTAACCATAGTACAAATTTCTGCACTTTAAAGCCCAATTTATATCGGGAAGAATTGTTACAGGCCAACCTTATACGCGTGCGTAAAAAGCTAACTCAAATTCCAAGATTTGTCTTGCGTGACATTTCGATTTGACATTTATGCTCAATTGCCATTTTGGCGCGACAATGAATTCAAATTTTTTGTCAGCAAACTTCTGTAAATGTGAGAGGAATGCAACTCTGAGAAATCACGCACGCAAATTGATTTGGATTTATCAAATGAGAAAAACTTGCGTGCGTGCGTAGAAAAACTCTCGCCGGTAATATTAGATTGAGCTGTTAATAACATTATCCTTCACTGAGAAAAAAATCGCGTTGTAAGAAAAAAAATTGTTTATTACCGTTTAAAAATGTTCGTATTTAAATCAAGTGAAAAAGTCTTAACAAAATGGATTTTTCCATTATACATACACTACGTACATATAATGGAAATATTCAATTCAAATACTCCCGTATTAAAATGAAGCATTTTTCACTACACGGATGGCGTTTTGCACGTCTCTGATGCTTTTTCATAAGTAATTAAGAAAGTATATGTATACAAAGCATGCACAGCGGTGACAACACATACACACATACAT
>NW_016159331.1:87604-89425 GCF_001687245.7 Rhagoletis zephyria | reverse complement strand
TATGTTTGCATATGTATGTATGAATGTGTTATATTTCTAAAATCCTATCCAAGGTCTATTGCGGCAGAGTTTCATGTTCATATTTTTATGAACACCGGGTAACCATTTTATCCCCATTTGTGAAAAGGTAATAGGAAAAGTAGTCTGGTAGTGCTAAAATGCGTTTTTTGTATATTATATTGAATTAAAATATTGAAGCAGATTCCATTGATCTACACAATAGACAATGAATTAACTTTTTTAAGGTGTATTAAACATGCTATNAAATCCTATCCAAGGTCTATTGCGGCAGAGTTTCATGTTCATATTTTTATGAACACCGGGTAACCATTTTATCCCCATTTGTGAAAAGGTAATAGGAAAAGTAGTCTGGTAGTGCTAAAATGCGTTTTTTGTATATTATATTGAATTAAAATATTGAAGCAGATTCCATTGATCTACACAATAGACAATGAATTAACTTTTTTAAGGTGTATTAAACATGCTATTAGATATTAAAAATGAAATAAATGAAGAATGAGAGAATTTTATTCACATAAATTTCTGACCAAAGAAAAATCTTATCGACAAATATTCCCAAACATTCAAAAGAAACCATGGTTTCATTAAAACTCCAGTATATATTAAATAAAATTAATGGAATTCAAACAAATCCTTTATTCAAAGGGACTATATTGCACACCGTCTTCAAAAGAGTCACAACTCCAAATTTAGCATTTTTGAGGTTATGCGCTAAAAATATACACAGAGCTTTTATTTATTGTTGTGTCAGTCTGGAGTTGTGGCAGGTCAGGCATGGTGGCAGCCCGGCTGCGGCTCGTCGACCTGTGGGTGTGGGCCTTGCCACATTTTTTTAATTACTCACTGCTACGCAATCAACAAAATATTAAGAGTGGTTCATGCCTATAAGTTTTAAAAAAAAAAAAGCAAATAGAAAAGCCGTAGAGACCGTCCAGTCGGATGGAGCCAACCCACCCCGTCTGTGCACTCTGCACGATCAGCCATGAGCTCTACTTGGGCTCCACACGTTTAAGTAGAGCTCCCTATTCCGACACTAGTCCGTAGGTCATTATGTGCTGTCACGTCAGTGGTTGGTCCGTTGGCGTGATGCCGCGCTTCACACCCTACCCCATTTCTCCGCAAGGGCTAACCCCCCACAACACCCAAAAAGAAGAAGGATTAGTAAGTCATCCTCCTAAGCCTATTCCCCAAAGAAAATATTGTGAATTACCGTTACAAATCTGTACAATCCAAGTTTATTTCAATTCACATCTTATTACTTATTGTCTACTGCATAAACTAGAAATCTACTTAATCACGGTTCATACGCATTCGCCCTTATTGTTCTTCCTTCACAAAAGAAATACAAAGCCCGGTGGAGCAGTTAAAATAGCTCTATTTATATACCGAAATACCTTAGAGGCACTAGCAAAAACTCGATCGTATGTACAAGCACAATATATAATGATATGCGTATGTATTCAGGTATAAAAGAGTATATAAGAATGGATGGAAGTAGTTCACTCACCTGTTCACTCCGTTGATAGTGGTACCAGCATCAGGAGAGGGAACGCTGAAGAGGCTGTGGAGGGAATACTACTAACATACATACATACATATATGGAAGCTGAATGGAAATATGTTATTCATTAAGCCTTGCTGTGACCTTAAATTCGTTCACGTCTACAACGAGTACAGATCAGTACCACGCGGTGGGACCGACGCGAAGAGCAAAAATTACTTAGGAGTTAATTGATTATTAAAGAAATTATTTAAAACTGCCGGTGAATAAAAAATAAAAAAAATAATAAAATAAAAAAA
>NW_016159331.1:81247-85566 GCF_001687245.7 Rhagoletis zephyria | reverse complement strand
CGGATGTCTTTAAGTCTTTCTTTAAGTTGAAACGCATTTTTTATATTATATTTTTCTGAAACAAGGTTGTTAAGGATTTTTCCTACATATTTTGACAAACCATAACACGGAACATTTACTGACGATGAAATAGGCCGTAAAGGCAAATCTGGTTTATGTATTTTTGGCAACCCGTGTGGGTGTGGTTCTCAAGAAATATCACGAGAAATATTTTTAATTATTTCTGATACTAGAAAATAACTTTGCGGTTGCTGTAAATTTTCTTGAAGAAATAAGAATATCGTCGCTACCATGTCAAACTAACGAGTGTGCAAAACTGCTTTTTGATTTATGATACATTGCGCATGCGTTTAGAATGATACGTAAGTTGGTAAATCGTCAAATTTTTAGTCTTCTTAGAAGCAGAGGATGCTGGCTTTAACAAAGTGTCGAATCCCACACTTTTGTCTTATGACAACAATATTTTTTACCAGGGACGTGAACCGGATGAAAAATTTGGTCGGTTCGAACCGTTTTTGCACTTTTGGATTGGTTCATCAAAGCGGTCTTTTTGGTCCTTGAACCGGGGTTTCGGTTCGGTTCAACGGTTCGAAAAACAAAAAAAAAATAACGCGCAAGTTTAAGTGTCAAGTGTCAAGTGTAACAACGCGTTAGGTTAAGGGTCAAGTGTCTGTCAAATGAGATAGGATGCCTTTACATTTGATATTGTCACATGGTAAATAAAAATGGTAGGTATTACCATGTTTAACAAAACGAAAAAAAGTTGGTACATTTATCTATTGAAAATTGGTTGAAAAGAACCTTTAAACCTTTATGGAAAGTGGTTCGGTTTTCGGTTCGGATCAAACATTTGTGGAAAATTTCGGTTCGGTTAATGGTTCAGCTAATTATTAGAAAAAATCGGTTTTCCGTTTCCGTTTTTTACAACAGTTTCTTTGCTCTCCTGAGAAGTGCCGATTTTCACATTCGATAGTTTGACATGGTAGCGACGAGATGTACGAGCACTTTTTTCTTAAGAGCTGCATACTGATTTAAGAAACTTTTTATAGAAGCAAATTTATTTTCCATTTATTGTGCGTAATTTTATATGAATTTTTAGTTTTTCTTGAGAGCCTTTACAAATAAAAAAATTTCGAAATATGTACATATGTACATTGTACATATGTACATACGCAACCATATAACTTGATTTCAAGAGAAATGAATTTTCATTGATAACTTTTTTTTTGATAACACTGTGCGACAGCTCAAATCGGTGTTGAGTAAAGCCAAATGCAATAGTTTTTGAATTTCATTGAGTTTTTTTAAATAAATACTAAAATTAGAGGTGTATTTATATTTAAAAAAAAATCAGTCGCAATGCGTTATAAACATACATAAGTATATACTCACAAATCGGAAGGCGAAAGAAAAACTTTATCCGATATTTTTAAACCGAAACTGCATTTTTACGTACATGCATACATAAATATATTTAATATGAAATTTAAATTTTCACATCAATTTGCGCAATCTTCAAACCCATGGTTTAAATTGTACGCATTTCGTCAGGGTTTTCCTCACAACTTGGCTTTGTTGCAGTGAAGCGACAGAGCAAGTGACGAGAAAAAATATAGGCGGACACTTATATATGTATTAAAGCACTGCAAATATACCAGCAGAAATACTCTTCACATGTGTACATGAATAAATGAAACATATATTTTAGAGTACTTAAAAAGATAGGAACAAAAAAATAGAACATCATAAATTTGAGGAACTGAACAATGTTACTCAACAGCGCTCTGCTACATAAAACACTGTCCCGCTTTTCCAGAGTACTTTAGTATGTTGATTGCATTCAGTAGTATTTGAAAACTTCATAGGAAGTATAGGAATACTTATGAAGTTTTATCTTTTAAAATGTTAGCATTTAACATAATGTTAAGAAAAGACATACATTTTATTTTTATTCCAATTTATACTTATGGCCTTATTCTTAAAAAAATAAAGTAGGTTTAAAGAGCTTTATAAATTGACGTTTTCGTAAATCTTTCAATTTATAAACCTTTTATAAAGCTACTTTATTTTTTATGAATAAGGCCATTGAAATATTGTTTTACATTTCTCGCCGGACTCTTCAATATTTGCAACAAAGTTCGAATTTTTCATACATATACATGATTTATGTACATACATATTATGTAAATTTTTTAAATAACAAAAAATGTGTGTCCATTTTCCCGCGACCTGTCTATATGACCAGTTTTTACTGTCAAATTGATATTTTCATTTCCCAATACCAGGCGCTCATAGATGTGAAGTAACAAGTTTTCTATTTCTAAGCAGAAAGTTGTTTGTACAAACTTGTTAATTTCCAAAATTCTACTTTGTGAATTTACAAACGATTTAAAAACTTCTACAAATAAATGTATGCATGTAGGGAAAGCTTGCTACTTCATATGTATGTGCGCCTGGTATTGGGAAATGAAAGTATCGTATTGTACAAATAAAAATTGGTTCTCTGTATAAAATGAGTCCACTTTCTTTATACAAATATGCTGTTGGCTAAATATTCGGAGCGCCCTACATTATTTCTCCATGTTTGCTATTTAACATAAGTGTCAGCTCTAACATTAATGGTGCATTTACATGGTATGAATCTGTTCATAAGCCGTATGAATTTTCCTATAAAAGAGGCACCAACTCTATGAAGAAATTAATGAAAGCGATATATATTTAACAATTTTGACTTGTATACTTGACAATATTTTTTTTGTAAACAACAAATAAAAAAATTGTATTTTGTGCTAGCTTCGAAACTAGAAACTTATTTTTTTTGTTAAATGTGATTTAAAAAGGACCTACTGCCAATAAAGCCATGTGGATTGCTATTTTTCTATATTTGTAATGCTTCCATTTAAACATCTTTGTGGAAAAACAGTTTTTTGTTCAGAACTGCTTGTTTACGAAACGTTTGGCATAAGTTGAAATCATAGGGATGCCGTTTTCTTCCGTTTCTCAGTGGATTTTATACTTGAAAAGGCACCAAAATATGTATGCAATACTTCTACATATCTTCGTTTAAAGTACAAAACCGCGCATCAAGGAAATGCAAAACCTCGTATGGGAGGTTGCCTAAATTTTATAGGAGAGAGTGAAACTTGTCCTAATTAAAAACGGTTCTCTCTTTTAAACTTAATAATCTTCTCTCCTTATGTCTAAGTATCGATATTTTATTATAAATGGCTAAGGGCTTGATGTCAGGAGCTTCCGATGACCAAATATCTTTTTTGGCACAAATTTCAGTTCCGAGGTTTTGCGGAACCACGATACGCGCTTTTGTACTTTAAACGACGATATACATACTGGCGCTTGAACAATATGTTAGTGTCTGGCCTAACTTCTCCTCCGATATGCGGCTAGCGTGATTTTGTCACACAAAGTAAAGGACAGTTTTACGCCGACTCCGAACGGCAATTGTATTTTAATGAAAAAATGCTCATTGAAACCAGTTCACATGTATAAATTAAAAGATATAACTTAATAGGTTACAGCGCTAAACTAAAAGAAAAGTTAGAAAAAATAGCAATGCGGTGTGAAGGAAATAAAAGACCATAAAATGCTTGTTTGTTTCGTTAATACTCTGAACTTTGTAAGATATGGCACTCTATTATTTGCAGTAGTTTGCAAATATTCACTAATGGTTCTAAAATCGCAAACATTTTCGTGGGATGTTTTTGTGTGATTTCGTATTGAAAATACATTACGATCATATTGTACCGAAATAAGTGCGGTATCTCTTCATTTTGTAAAAGCCAGAAAGAAGCATAAACTGTTTGAAAAAATGAAAGGGAGAAGTATACATGCCTTCTATAATTTTGAGTTATATGCATGATTCATTAATAGAAAGGTTTTGTAATAAACCAGTCTTCTCGCTCCCACACATAAAATCGGCTCCTTTATTTGTGCAGAATGTTGCTTACACTACAGTTTCTAGTGATATTAGTAGTAAAACCAGAACTTCGTCATACTAAATATTCGTTGGCATCACCTTCGTTTGCGTAATTTTCTAGAACAAGTGTAGAATAGTGACCGATTAGCTATAAAATAACCAAAAATGCCGATAGATAGAACTTTTTACGCTGATTACAACGATACCAAATTTATTTGGCGCAGGCAGAAAATAACGAAGATATAAGAGGTTTATTTGCTTTGTTTATTTGTATTTTTTATTATCACTGAAATGTGGAAACCCCAAAGTACATCATGATAAAATATGTAATATCGAATTAAAGATAATAACTTGTACTTTCTAAATAATATAAATTTCTTTACCA
>NW_016159331.1:71086-81222 GCF_001687245.7 Rhagoletis zephyria | reverse complement strand
CTGAACTTTGTAAGATATGGCACTCTATTATTTGCAGTAGTTTGCAAATATTCACTAATGGTTCTAAAATCGCAAACATTTTCGTGGGATGTTTTTGTGTGATTTCGTATTGAAAATACATTACGATCATATTGTACCGAAATAAGTGCGGTATCTCTGCATTTTGTAAAAGCCAGAAAGAAGCATAAACTGTTTGAAAAAATGAAAGGGAGAAGTATACATGCCTTCTATAATTTTGAGTTATATGCATGATTCATTAATAGAAAGGTTTTGTAATAAACCAGTCTTCTCGCTCCCACACATAAAATCGGCTCCTTTATTTGTGCAGAATGTTGCTTACACTACAGTTTCTAGTGATATTAGTAGTAAAACCAGAACTTCGTCATACTAAATATTCGTTGGCATCACCTTCGTTTGCGTAATTTTCTAGAACAAGTGTAGAATAGTGACCGATTAGCTATAAAATAACCAAAAATGCCGATAGATAGAACTTTTTACGCTGATTACAACGATACCAAATTTATTTGGCGCAGGCAGAAAATAACGAAGATATAAGAGGTTTATTTGCTTTGTTTATTTGTATTTTTTATTATCACTGAAATGTGGAAACCCCAAAGTACATCATGATAAAATATGTAATATCGAATTAAAGATAATAACTTGTACTTTCTAAATAATATAAATTTCTTTACCATTAATTATGCAGTTTTTTTTCAAAAAAGATTATTTCATGAAAAAATAACATTTGTTCGTTTTTTAGTGGTTTTGTTTTATAAATACAAGAAGCTATAAATTATGAGACAAATATATATCTTTATGGTGGCGTCATTAGTTTTTTTTATCGGTTATACCTACAGTTCGTAAGATATTAATATTTAAAAAATTTAAAAACTGAACTTTAACCTTCTAGAACGTCTTGATTTTTTTACTTGTGCCAAATAATTTTGGCATGGTTGAAATGAGCATAAAAAGTTCTATTGATCTGCAGTTTTCGTTTTTGCATAGCTGAACGGTCGGTATTCTAGATTTGTTCCTGGCTGATGTACATAATTTACAGCTTTTTGTATTTTTAAACCAAAAAACTAAAAAACGAACAAATGTTATTTTTTCATGAAATTACCTTTTTTGAAAAAATCTGCATAATTAATGGTAAAGAAATTTATATTATTTAGAAAGTACAAGTTATTATCTTTAATTCGATATTACATATTTTATCAAGATCTACTTTTGGGTTTCAACAATTTAGTGATAATGAAAAATACAAATAAACCTCTTATATCTTCTTTATTATTTACCTACGCCAAATAAATTTGGTACCGTTGAAATCAGCGTAAAAAGTTCTATCAATCGGCATTTTTGGTTATTTTATAGCTAAACGGAGGTGACGCCAACGAATATTTAGTATGAAGAATTTTTGGTTTTACTACTAATATCACTAGAAACTAGAAACTAGAGTAAGCAACATTCTGCACAAGTAAAGGAGCCGATTTTATGTGCGGGAGCGAGAAGACTGTTTTATTACAAGTCGTATGAAAAAATGTATTATATGCATCCCACTCGATATCATTGAATTCCTCATTAGAACATGAAGTCCCTCTATATTAGCGTATCAACAGTTCATATGGCTTCAAGGAGCATATTTTTTGTGGAAGTTTAACAGCATGGTACTGCTGATTTATGTTCCTCTTTTTTTCGGAGCATAATTTGTTTGAGTACTTGTTTTATGTATACAGCGCTCAACATCTTCACTTCTCTTCCTTCCATGCCCTCTTTGTTAGAGTATGAGTAGTTTACATATTTGAAAAAAACTTCACAGTGAAGCAAACTGAACTCCGATGCAGACCTTTAGTATGTACATACTTCTATTAATTTTATATACAAAGAATAAATTATATTCAGTGCATTTCACAGTCTTATTTATAGATAATGAAACAAAAACGCCTGTGCTTCCTCTTTGAAAACCTCGCGCAATAACCCTTTTGGTTGCTAATATTTGAGCAAATTTTTCGTATTACCGCTGCGAAAACACAAAAATGGAGAAAATTCATTTATGATGACTTACAATCATGCACAGTATATTTTACTTAATTTTTTTCTAAAATTTTATTATTTAAACCCACGAAAATTACAATCGAAACGTTCTCCGGCAACAAATTTGCAACTTAGAATAACGGAACTCCGATCGAAATGTAGAATAGGTATAATCGTAAATTTCGAAGATTGATCGAAAGGAAACGGAACGCAGAATACCAAAGTTGCCAAACGGGAAAAATTTCGATTCGAGTCGAAATGCGGAATAGGGCTGCATAACTTTTCCATTTTTTATTTCCCTAAATCCCCTAATGTACTCACCACAATTATTTCTTAAAAATATTTGACATCCTTCGCTGAATTTGGTGACTGCCTTCCTCGGGAATGAATATGCTAGGGATGAAATTATTGGTACACACACCTTCCAAGTACGCAGGGTTGCTTTTAAGAAACAACAAATAATTTCCAAATAGTTTCAAAAAGTATAGTGTAAAACGAAATTTATTGAATAATTCCACATAAAATGGTATACATAAATGACTCATTTTCTAAACGATTTAAATAAAACGCATTTCATAACCTTTTTTGTGCAAACGGCATTTGCGAATTGATAGCAAAGTACTACGGATTGTAAATTTTTGTTAACTATGAGGTGAATGAAAATTTTCAACCCGGCCTGACGGTTTTGAACAATTTTTTTGTTCTAATTTTATTACTAAAGCGTCTAATAAATGCATGGCTTTTAGTTCTAGAAGAATAAATGTCAGTAAAGACAGGTCTTTTTTGTATACTTTCTGATTTTAATTGCTCAACTTCTTTTGCACCAGAGAAACTGTCAAAAATTTCCAGCAGTAAAAAGTTACGAATTGGTACAGCAGAAATGTAAAATTTCCTCGCTATAATAAAAAGCATGATTCAATAATTAAAGGTTTGCTCATTATTGACATTAGACTTTTGACAGTCCCTAAGCTGCCTTACAAAAGCTTTGCACACAGCGCAGGCGAAAATTTTTGATAAAAAATCGCGCGATTTTTGGTTAAAAATTTTCATTATTTATCGAAGTATTGATTTTTATGGAAAAAGCGCCGCAGCCGAAAATTTTTAATAAAAAATCGCGCGATTTTTTATTAAAAATTTTCATTATTTATCGAAGTATTGATTTTTATGGAAAAAGCGCCGCAGGCGAAAATTTTTAATAAAAAATCGCGCGATTTTTTATTAAAAATTTTCATTATTTATCGAAGTATTGATTTTTATGGAAAAAGCGACGCAGGCGAAAATTTTTAATAAAAAATCGCGCGATTTTTTATTAAAAATTTTCATTATTTTTATATATATTAAACGAAAGAAGATACCGAAAAGCATTGAACAGTGCACACATCTCATAAGGAAAAGTGAATTATTACGAAATACTAATACAGTGGCAGCACTATAGCTATTTTGGAATCTCGCGTTTCAGCTCGCAAAGATTGTCAACTTCTTTTTAATAACAAAATAATCTATCTTAGGTTGATAAAACTATGTGTTTCTTTAATAAATAAGTTAAATTATATATTTTAATAGTGTTTAAAAACTGAGAACAGGTGATTTTGTGAATCTTTGTTGGTGTAATTGCTCATAGAAAATAACGAAATTTAACAAAAGTTTTTTGTTCATAACTTTTAAATGGTTAATAATATTAGCGCGCCCCCTGCGGATTGTTATTAGGGGGGCCGAAACGCGTCGTTTGGTACCCCTCCCGACTTTTCCGCACCTTTTTTAGGGGTTGTTACCCCACCCTAGAGAATTACCAAAACTAATAAAGACGTGTTAAATTAAGTTCATTTATTCCATTCATTTGCGTGAAATTCATCAAAACTGAGTGCGGAAGGTGCAAGTGTTTTTTGCAAATAACTCTTTAATTAATTAAAAATGTTAATTTCCGGTCTCGGATTGTTATTATTGGCGTTAAGACGCGTCGATTGATACCCTTCTCGAACTTTTTCCGTCCATTTTGACCTACCTTCGCTAAAGTGCACTTTTACCGATCACGCCTTCCCGAATAAAACAGGGGGTTCCACAGGGTGGTGTCCTTTCCCCGCTACTGTTTAACTTTTACATTTCAAAGCTACCTCAACCACCAGAGGGAGTCTCGATTGTCTCTTATGCCGACGATTGCTCGATCATGGCGACTGGGAATGGAATTGATGACCTGTGTTCGAAAGTAAACGGGTATCTCTCCGAACTTTCTCGCTTCTTCACTGCAAAGTGTCTAGCCCTCTCCCCTACGAAATCCTCCGCGACCCTGTTCACAACCTGGACGAAGGAGGTCAGGCTACCGCTGGGGATTCACGTCGATGACACACCAATTCCGACGGTGAATAACCCCNGAGACTCGCACAACACTTGCACAACTTCGCTCCGGCTACTGCAGCAGGTAACTCCTACCTGAGTAGGTTGAATGAGGATGTGTCGAATAAGTGTCCGGCATGCGGAGAGACCCCACATGACTCGAAACATCTCTTCGCATGCCCGGAAAACCCGACAACCCTAACGGCCTTGTCCCTGTGGACAAACCCCACAGAAGCTGCACGCTTCCTAGGGTTGCCGTTAGTGGAACTTGACGACAACGACTGAGATACCAACCGTCCTGGGCGGGGTTGTTGTAGCCGCTACAACAACAACAACAACACCTTCCCGAAAGAAAGAAAAAATGTATTTTCTAGCTGTTGAAATCTCGACGCCATCTTTGTTGTGAGAAGTAAACAACGAAGAGAACAAAAAAACCGCGTAATTGTAGAACGCATGAATAATCATTTTTATTATGCAAATTCTTCTATAAATCATGTCGTTGTGTTAAATTATTCTTTACCTTATGTGTGCACACGTTGTCACAAGCGAAAATTAAGAAAATTTCAGTAAAAAGCCACCACCAAATTGTAAACAACGAACAAATGTAAACAAACGGCTAATGTCAAAGTCGCCCAACTTTTTTCCTAAATGCGATTATAACGGGCTACTAAGAAGAAGGCGTGATCTTGTATTTTTGGTTCATGAATATTCCGGTGTACCCCTGCAACCACATGAGTAAAATGGAGTGGGCGTTAGTATTCAGCCGCACCTCTTGTTTTAAGAAAACCAGGTGGAATTAACAAATCAAACTTGGTCAGGATGTTAAGGGGGTATCCTCTAAAACATGTATAACTAAAAAATATAAACAATATAATTGTTTATAAGTTATTTGTTGTTAAAATTGCTTAATTCGTTCTACTTGGTTTCCTGGTAGCAGTGCACTTTAGCGGAACCTAGTCAAACTGGACGGAAAAAGTTCGAGAATGGTATCAATCGACGCGTCTTAATAATAACAGTCCGAGACCAGAAATTAAAATTTTAAATTAATTAAAGAGTTATTTGCAAAAAACACTTGCACTTACCGCACTATGTTTTGATGAATTTCACGCAAATTAATGGAATAAGTGAACTCAATTTAACACGTATTTATTAGTTTTTATACATTTGTGATGTTTTAAGTGTACACTTTCTGTATTTAATAGCAATATTCCGATGGTGAAAATCCGCACAACAATTGCAACAATTGCAATTATTTGGCAACACAGAAAGAAGAATTCTACGTAGTGAGGGTTATAATCCATAAGCGCGGCCGAAGGCCGCCTACGCAAAAAGGTGTTCTCTGCAAAAGGTGTTCTGCCCTTTTCCTTTGGCAAAACAGAAAGGAAAATTCTACGTAGGGAGGGTGTTCAGCCCCTTTTATTTGGCAACACCGGAAGGAGAATACGTAGTGAGGGTTATAATCCCTAAGCGCGGCCGAAGGCCGCCTACGCAAAAAGGTGTTCTCTGCAAAAGGTGTTCTGCCCTTTTCCTTTGGCAAAACAGAAAGGAAAATTCTACGTAGGGAGGGTGTTCAGCCCCTTTTATTTGGCAACACCGGAAGGAGAATACGTAGTGAGGGTTATAATCCCTAAGCGCGGCCGAAGGCCGCCTACGCAAAAAGGAGTTGGACGCGCAAACACTTTTTTAATAGAATGGCAGCAGCAATTTATTTCCATTTTATTTTTAATAGAGTGGCAACACTAGTTTTCCTCCATCTTATTTATATTAACTTCACGAGATTGTTGTGCGGATTTTCAACATTGCAAGATTCGAATTTAATACAGAATTTCGTGAAAATGAACACGTGTTCAGTTGAGTTCATTTACTCCATTTATTTGCTTCAAATTCATCATAACATAGTGCGAAAAGTGCAAGTGTTTTTTGCGAATAACTCTTTAATGAATTAAAAATGTGAGTTTCTGGTCTCGGATTATTGTTGTTCGCATTAAAACGCGTCGATTGATACCCCTCTTGATTTTTTTTCATCAATTTTGGCCTGGTTCCGCTAAAGTGCACTTTTACCGATTTCCTAATCGAAGAGTGCACTTTTATTTTATTTTATCTTGTATATAAACCACTTTATTCCAACTTTTATTAACTTGTAATAACATTACATTGCACCCATATTTACAATAACACATGGTTGCAAACTGACACATAAGATGTGTTGCCATACCGTACAAAACAATACAGTAGAAAGAATTCTACGTAGTGAGGGTTATAATCCCTACGTGCGGCCGCAGGCCGCCTACGCAAAAAGGTGTTCTCTGCAAAAGGTGTTCGCCCCTTTTTTCGGCAACACAGAAAAGAGGATTCTACGTAGTGAGGGTTATAATCCCTAAGTGCGGCCAAAGGCCTACTACGCAGAAAGTCGTTCTCTGCAAATGGTGTTCAGCCCCCTGCTTTGGCAACACAGAAAGGAGAATTCTACTTAGTGAGGGTTATAATCCCTAAGTGCGGCCGAAGGCGTCCTACGCAGAAGGGTGTTATTTGCAGAAGGTGTTCGGCCCCTCTTCTTCGGCAACACAGATAGGAAAATTCTACTAAGTGAAAATTCCGAATTAAAAATATGCTTTTATTATTCAAAATTCCAGTCTGGCAGCACCAATTTTGATGTTATTTTAAAACTTTACCAACTAGTTATATAAAAATTATAGGGTTGCCAGAGAAAAGGGGGGTATTTTTGAAATCAGGGAGTCCTATTCAACCCCCTCTTCCCCCCACCCTCCATCCACACTTTTTAAAGAATTTGCCGTCCGCATACTAAAATCCTCCCAAGTTTTCCTCTGCAATTGAACTATACCTTTGGAAATAATGAAGATTGTTTTTCTAAGAGTCCCCGTTTGAGTCCCAACCATTATGGCAGCCATAGGCATCATGTAAAATTTACCATAAAGAGTATGGCAAAAATATGCAACAATAAAATAAATAAATTAAAATTAAAAAATCCTTATTAATCCCCGCTTGGTGGCAGCACTGTTATGTGTGTCAGGTTATTACCTTATGCCCCCACATTCTTTAGGGCTGACTATTAATATGAATAGGCAAGCGTATGCAAACGTGCGAATACACATAAATCCTATTCTGAAACTATAATGTACTTAACACTAAGTTTCGTCAAACGTCATTTGCTTAAGGAAATAGCGATACTGGGCGCACCTTCCGTACGGAATCAGATATTTGTACTCGTATGTACATATGTAACACATGCAGTGTTGCCGCTCTGATAATTTTTTACCGAAATTATTAATTTTTTTCTGTGTTTATCATATTAAATATGATAGGTAATTTGGTAACTTATTTTTCAACTTGGTAACTTTTTCGATGGATGGAGGATGGTTCCGTGTGCATAAGTGGAAAACTTTTGACTGTCATTCACCTGCGAGTGGCCAGAAGCGATTCCTGTGCGTACGGTTCAAATCGCAGCTCACATCGTCCGGATATTTATATCCACGTATCCTCTGGGTAGCAACCAAACACCCGTTAGGGAGCGAGTTAAAGTGAGAAGGCGTTAAACTTCGCGTGCGCTGGGTTTGGGTCCCGCAACGTTAAAACCCCGCCCAATGAAAAGAAAAAAACAGCCTCGGACGAGACCCCCTTTTTCTGATGACGACCACGGCAAACGTAAAGGGTATGCACCTGGAATATCCGGACCCTTAATGGGGAAGGTGCCTCTGCCAGGCTGGTTGATGTCCTCGGGAAGACAAAGGCTGACATCACCGCCATCCAGTGTTGCCAGAATTTTTGTATAGCGCATCCTCATATCGAGCCGCAGTTATCCCCAAAAAAATCCCAATTTTTCTTCTAAATCCCTATTTAAATTNGAGCCGCAGTTATCCCCAAAAAAATCCCCATTTTTCTTCTAAATCCCTATTTAAATTCCCTTAAGTAAGAAATAAAAAAATATGTATTCTCATTTCTGTTAGTTCATTTTAACTACAGTTTTGAATACTTTTCTATTACAAATTTTCACAGATGTATATGTGTACATATATATGAGATCATTCGGTTATTTACGTATAGCGGTTTCTTATTTTTATGGTTTTTGGAGACTATTTAACAACATACCTTCGGCCAAGGTTCATTTCCAATTGCTGTCTGTAAGTTCGTCAAATTTTTTTTGTGCGCTTGCCACTTTGTAAAATTCTTTTTACACTAAGGAAATCAGAAATATATGCAGCCCATTCGGTGAATGTCAATCATGGCGATCCTTTTACAATTTGGTGTATTGAAGTCAGAGAAAATTGTGTGCTCAGCGAAAGCTAATTAAAACATTAAAAAACAAAAATGCTTTGACAAAGAAAATCTTTGTTTGAGAAATTTGGGCAGGCAGTAAAATATATGTTTTTTTAATTTCAATATGAATATTTTAAACAAAGCAAAAATCCCCATCAAATCCCCACATCCCCAAACGAAACCGATCCCCAAATGGTTTCAGAAATCCCCAAAATGGGGCGAAATCCGCACATCTGGCACCACTGCCGCCATACAAGAAATGCGATGGACGGGGCAAGGCAAAGTAAGCGTGAAGCCTTGCGACGTCTACTACAGTTGCCATGTAAAGGAGCGCAAATTCGGTGTTGGATTCGTGGTAGGAGAGAGACTCCGTCGCCGAGTACTGGCGTTCACCCCGGTGGACGAACGTCTAGCTACAATCCGCATCAAAGCTATATTCTTCAACAACTCACTCATCTGCGCCCATGCCCCGACGGAAGAGAAGGANAGATTCTTCAACATCTCGCTCATCTGCGCCCATGCCCCGACGGAAGAGAAGGATGAGACGTCCAAGGATCTCTTCTATGAGCGCTGCGCGAGCGATTTTAATGCCAAGGTGGGCAAGGAAGGGATCTTTGACGCCACTGTCGGAAAATTCAGCCTCCTCGACGAAACGTCCGATAACAGACTGAGGCTGATCGACTTCGCCGGGGCCCGAAACATGGTAATATGTAATACTAGGTTCCAGCATAAGAACATCCACCAGGCTACATGGCTGTCTCAAGATCGAAAAACGAGAAACCAAATCGATCATGATGTATAGTCGGAAGGCAGGCTTCAAGCGTTTTGGATGTACGTACCCTCCGAGGGCCAAATATCGACTCGGACCACTATCTTGTTGTAGCCAAGATACGCACCCGCCTCTGTGCACCAAAAAATGTGCGCCGAACAATGCAAGGAAAGCTTAACGTCGAAAAGCTGCAATCGCAACAGACGACCAATTTATTCGCCTTTCGACTCACACACCTGCTCGCTGAGAGCACTCTTCAACAATCCGACATACGCGAGCACTGGAACCACATTTCCCGATCATTAAANCAACAATGCAAGGAAAGCTTAACGTCGAAAAGCTGCAATCGCAACAGACGACCAATTTATTCGCCTTTCGACTCACACACCTGCTCGCTGAGAGCACTCTTCAACAATCCGACATACGCGAGCACTGGAACCACATTTCCCGATCANCTTAACGTCGAAAAGCTGCAATCACAACAGACGGCCAATTTATTCGCCACTCGACTCACACACCTGCTCTCTGAGAGCACTCTTCAACAATCCGACGTACGCGAGCAGTGGAACCACATTTCCCGATCATTAAGTACCGCCGCCGAAGAAGTAGTTGGATTTCAGCGAGCCCGAAAGAACAACTGGTACGATGAGGAATGTCAAGAAGCCGCAGAGAAAAAAGACGCCGCCTATATGGCCACGCTGCGATCGGGCGCAACGCGAGCCATGTGGGA
>NW_016159331.1:66611-70683 GCF_001687245.7 Rhagoletis zephyria | reverse complement strand
GAGAAAAAAGATGCCGCCTACAGGGCCACGCTGCGATCGGGCGCAACGCGAGCCATGTGGGACCGTTATAGGGAACTGAAGAAGGAAGCGAGACGTATTTGCCGCAATAAAAAGAGAGGCCACGAAATACGTGAGTGCGAAGAGCTTGAGATGCTGGCCGACAGGAAGAACGCCCGAAAATTCTACCAGAGGGTTAGGCGACTTACGGAAGGTTTCAAGACCGGGGCGAACTCCTGTAAGAACAACAATGGCGACCTAGTGACCGATGTCCAGAATGTACTTAAATTATGGAGGGAACACTTTTACAACCTACTGAATAGCAGCAGCGCTGAAAGTAGTGAGGAAGACGAACCCGAGTCCCCAGTCGATGATGATGGAGTAGCTGTCCCACCGCCTGACTATGACGAGGTACGAATAGCGATTACGCGACTGAAAAACAAGGCAAGGAGCTGCGCTGACGGCCTGCCAGCCGAGCTATTCAAGTACGGCGGCGAGGAGCTGATGAGGTGCATGCATCAGCTCGTATGCAGAATATGGTCAGATGAACGCATGCCCGACGACTGGAATTTAAGTGTGCTCTGCCCAATCCACAAAGGCGACCCTACCATACGCGCCAACTATCGCGGAACCAGCCTTCAAAGCATAGGTTATAAGGTCTTATCGAGTGTATTGTGCGAAAGACTGAAACCCACCGTCAACGAGCTGATTAGACCTTATCATTCTGGCTTTAGCCCTGGAAAATCCACCATAGATCAGGTATTCACAATACGCCAAATCTTGGAAAAGACCCGCGAGAATAGGATCGACACACACCATCTATTTGTCGATTTCAAAGCCGCTTTCGACAGCACGAAGAGAAGTTGCCTTTATGCCGCGATGTCTGAATTTGGTATCCCCGCGAAACTAATACGGCTGTGTAAAATGACGTTGAGCAATACCACCAGCTCCGTCAGAATAGGGAAGGACCTCTCCGAGCCGTTTGATACCAAACGAGGTTTCAGACAAGGGGACTCCCTTTCGTGTGATTTCTTTAATCTTATGTTGGAGAAGATAATAAGAGCCGCAGAACTGAACCGCTCAGGCACAATACTTTATAAGAGCGTACAATTGCTGGCGTATGCCGACGACATCGATATTATCGGTAAAAACAAGGGCTACGTCTGTTCTGCCTTCTCGGGATTGGATAGAGAAGCAAAGCGAATGGGTCTGGTGGTGAACGAGGACAAAACGAAGTATCTCCTGTCAGCACACAAACAGTCAGAGCATACGCGTCTTGGCACCCACGTCACTGTTGACAGTTACAAGTTTGAAAAAGTAGACGACTTCGTTTATTTGGGAACCAGCATTAACACCAATAATAATGTCAGCCTTGAAATCCAACGGAGAATCACTCTTGCCAACAAGTGCTACTTTGGGCTGAGTAGGCAATTGAGAAGTAAAGTCCTCTCTCGTCGTACAAAGATCACACTTTATAAGTCACTCATCATGCCTGTGCTGGTGTATGGCGCCGAGGCATGGACAATGAAAGCATCTGATGAGGCGGCTCAAGGAGTTTTCGAGAGAAAGATTCTGCGAAAGATTTACGGACCTTTACGCGTTGGTGATGGCGAATATCGCAGACGATTTAACGATGAGTTGTATGAGCTTTACAACGATATAGACATAGTGCAGCGAATTGAAATTCAGCGGCTCCGCTGGCTTGGCCATGTCGTTCGAATGGACAGAAACGCTCCTGCTCCGAAAATATTCAACGCGAGCCGCGATGCTGGTAACAGAGGAAGTGGAGGGCCTCCTCTGCGTTGGAAAGACCAGGTGGAGAAGGACTTGGCTTCACTTGGCATTTCCAATTGGCGTCAGTGTGCACAGAAGAGAAATGACTGGCGTGCTGTTTTGGACTCGGCCAAAATCGCTTAGGCAGTTACAGTGCCAATAAAGAAGAAGAAGAACTTTTTCGATTCAGTCCTACATGTAACATAGGTCAAAACAAGTTCTGGTTATACATTAGGAAGTGGGCCGTAAGCGTTTCCTCTACCAGAAATACCAGGTAATCCTGAAAGTTACGCAAGGCGAGCAGTTCTTCGGCGTTCCTAGGTTACTATAATTGTGTGGTCTACAAAAAACTACTTGATAGTGTCTATTGTTATATCTACCGAGTCCTTTTCCAGAAGCACGCCCCTGTTACTCACTTTCGCTACAATTGTAACGAGTTGTCCCTTCTTGTTATCTACTACTACGTTTATACGCACGGATTATTTGCAAATAACAATTTGCAAAATGGTAAAACTTGTCGCATAAACACTGCGTTAATTTTTTATTTGCAAATAACAATTTGCAAAATGGTAAAACTTGTCGCATAAACACTGCGTTAATTTTTTATTTGCAAATAACTAAATCACGCAAATAAGTATTGATTAGTGGTACTATTTGCAAATAAGCACAATACGTCGCCACTCTTAGNAACTAAATCACGCAAATAAGTATTGATTAGTGGTACTATTTGCAAATAAGCGCAAGACGCCGCCATTCTTAGGTTTATTTTCTTTTTCGATGCTCATCTTATGGCCTTTTTATAATCAAGACGTTGCCATTTTTAACATTATTTTCTTTTTCGATGGTCATATTATTGCCTTTTTATAATCAGGCAATATTAAAAAAGAAATTTTCACCATCGAATAAACAGTGAGGTGGGTATTTGCAAACTATTTTTATTTGCAAATTGCTTACGTATAAACATAGTATACGTTCTATGGTCATAACTGGACAAATGTGGATTTTATAGTGCTCCGAAATTTTAGTTTAGTTTAAAACTAGCAGACCCGGCGAACTTCGTCCCGCCCAAAATTTTTATATATTTTATTGAAACTTTTTGGTCCAACATTTTCACCAACAATTCACGTTTACGATTTTCATTGGCACATTTGTCTGCTAAGATTAAGGTTTGGTGGTCATTTGCCGCTTTAAATAAGGTAAGGAAAGTGTTATATCCGTTCTTGAAATTCTCCAGTTGTGCGGCATTTCATAGCACGGTTATTCGCAAAGCGAAATAAATTTTTTCCTCTTCACTCCCTGGCGGCAACAATGACCCGGTTCTATAGTGAATGTCCTAGAAGCTTTACAGTATAGTAGGTGGCAATTTCAAAATGGGTGCGAATCATTGTTCTACAGAAATGCAATATACATATACTTATTTCAGACGAAATACCTTAAAAGTTTGAACGCATAATAATATTGGAAAATCACATCCATTGGGCCAATTGCAACGCAGGAACGTCCGATATACTCAATGGTGCACTCAGTCGATTTAATCTGACCTTCACGGCCCCTTTTCTCACTTGGCTATTTTTAGTAATAGCTCGACTTCAGCACCACTTGGCAGCACGTTTTTGCAATAGTATTGCATACATATTTAAAACATTAGCCAAATCGGATCATAAATAAGATTTTTAGTAATAGCTCAACTACAGCGCCAACTGTCGGATTAAATTGTGAAACTAAACCATCCAGAGACCCACTCAAATACACAAAAAGTTTCGTTAAAATCCGTACAACCATTTAGGAGGATTTCACTCACAAACACACCTACAGAAGAATAAAAAAATTCATTCAAAGATAGCTAAAGGTCGGTACGTTTGTAGGCCTCACACCCCTTTTCAAATAGCCCAAATTTTCTCCATGAGTATGGGCTTGATTTCAACTATATACATATCTCCATACGAAGTTCCAGTACTGTACCATGAATACCTTCAGAAATATGAAGTATAAAAATTCGATTTATATGGGAGGTGCCACGCCCCCCTTTCCAACAGCTGCCCTCTTTCTTCATGAGTATGCGATTGATTTCGTATATCTCCATACCAAGTTCCAGAACTCTACCATGAACACTTCCAAAGATAGGCAGTATGAAAAATTCGGTTTGTATGGAAGATGCCACGCCCCCTTTTCCAATAGTTCCAATTTTTCTCCAAGAGTATGCGATTTATTTCGTACATCTCCATACAAAACTCTAGAACTCTACCAAATCCATTCCAGAGATAAGCAGTATGAAAAATTCGGTTTGTATGGGAGATGTCAC
>NW_016159331.1:58892-66484 GCF_001687245.7 Rhagoletis zephyria | reverse complement strand
GTACATCTCCATACAAAACTCTAGAACTCTACCAACCAATTCCCAGAGATAAGCAGTATGAAAAATTCGGTTTGTATGCGAGATCTCACACCCCTTTTTACAATAGCTAAAATTTTTCTCCAAGGGTATGCGATTGATTTCGTATATCTCCATACCAATTTCCAAAACTATACCATGCACACTTTCAGAGATATGTAGCATGAGAAATTCGGTTTGTATGGGAAGTGCCACGCCCCCTTTACATATAGATTTTTTTCAGCCTAAAACCATCCTTGGGACACGTGCGGCAGGTGGCAGTTTCAAAAAAATCGGTTCAGCCGCTCTCGAGCCTTGCGAAAACTAACAAACGGCTTTCTAAATATATATTAGTTGAGATATATTATATATTATAATTATATTTTGACAGTATCCGTTGTTTCTGATTGGCGCAAAAAAATCTTGCCTAGTGACGAATTCGCCCCTTGATATGGTCGTTACTTAAAGCTATTTATATTCGAAATTGCATGAAAATTGGAAAACAGGAATCTATAAGCTTATCCAGGCAAAAAGCTACCTACGTACCGAATTTTAAACAAATCGGACTATGAATACGATTTCTTCTAACAGATCAGTCCCTGGTGCACTTCTCGGACAAAATGGATCATATATGCTAATATATGCTAAAAAGCTAACTACGTACCGAATTTTAAGCAAATCGGACCGTAAATACGATTTTTTCGAATAGATCAGTCGCTGGTTAACTTCTCGGAAAAAATGTATCACATATGCTAATACATGCTAAAAAGCTACCTGCGCACTGAATTTTAAGCAAATCGGACCGTAAATTCGATTTTTTCGAATAGATCGGTCCCTGGACCACTTCCCGGAAAAATGGGTCATATATGCTAAAAAGCTACTTACGTACTAAATTTTAAGCAAATCGGACTATAATAAGATTTTTTCGAATAGACCGGTCCCTGGTCCACCTACCCGAAAAAAAGTAAAATTTTTTTAGCCTAAAACATGGTGGTTACCGAAAGCTATTTGTATACAAAATTTCATGAAAATCGGACCAGCCGTTCGCGAGATTACCTGTTACAAAAAAAGGGACTTCTCTTTATATAATTAGTATAGAGTATAGATATAGATAGTATAGATAGATAAGTTTGATAATTTTTAGCTTAATTTGGTAACTTTTTCTGGTAATTTTGGGTAAAATTTAAAAAAATGTAGCAGCACTGAACACATGTAAGTAAAATATAGGCCCCTAAAATTCTACACTACGTTGCTTATGCATTAGACAGACTTTTCGTTCATTTTCTGATAGTCAGTTACGGCAGCTTATTCACACAGCCCTTTTGTTTTACCTTTCACCAATAAATCACTGTGGTACTCACTAGGGATATAAATTTTTATTTTTACGATCTCGGGACTTTCGGGATGTCGTTGGTTCAATCCCGATCAGTCCCGGGATTAAGATATTTATTATTTTTCCACGACTTAACATGAAAAAATTGCATCAATATGGTTTGAGAAGCTCTCCTACCCGGGTTTGAAACGTACTTTTTATTTAAAGTGAAAATTATTTCATAAGTAACAAAACGAAAGGCAGTAATTAAATTTATATGCATTTAATATTACATATCTGATAAAGTAATGTCGAAAAAAGCTCGATGCAAAAAAATTAAATAAAAAAATTTAAATTCTGGTTGAAGAAGTACTTAATACTGTTGGCAAAAATAAAAGAAGCGCCTTAATTCGACCAGGTTTGTCTATCCAAAATTTAAATTTTTTATAAAAGCCTACCACATATTACACATAATTAACTGAATATAAATGGGAATTTCTCTGACGTCATGTTTTTTTTAAAAAGACTTTATCGAACCCTAACCGTCAAAATAACGTAAGCGACATTTTTTCTAATGACCAAATTGTAGTACAATTAACTTTATTGTACAACAAACAATTTACAATACTTGCTAATACAGTAAAAACACTTTACAATACTTGTTAAAGCAATAACAACGCTTTACTACTTGTTAACACAATTAAACTTATAGCTTGCTTATTCGCAACTCAATTCTCCGCTCACTTTACTTGTAGCTTGCTGACTTGTAACTAACTCACCTCGCGGTGGCGGCGCCCTTATATACCTGCGCTGGCACTTATGGCAACTCTAGAACATTCTGAAGTTTATCGCTCATTCTCTTTCTCTCGCTGTTCGCAGTGTTCATCCAACTTGACGTTTCTCTTTGTGGAACATTCTACGTCATTCCTCGAACATTCTGCCTATTTCTCGTTGTTCGCTTTGTGTTGCCGCAGTATTCGCCACACTGCCCTCCACCTAAGTCTGATCGTCCCGATCAGACACACTTGCTACTCCAAACGTTGCTAGTCTTTCATCTTGGTTTTCGGTCTCCCCATTGTCTGGATCCGATGCACTGCGTCCCTCAGCCGTTTGTCAATCTTAAACGGAACTTTCCGGTCACGTCTTTGCTTGAAGGAGAAGCTTTTCTTCTTCTGTGACATGTACAACCACAATGCGTTACTGGACATTGCTTCCGGCTTATCTCCGGGAGTGCACCATCCCACATGATCGTGCTTCTGCCGGCCACTGGTGGTGACCAGACCATGTCTCTTCTCGTGGGCACCCTTTTCGCCAGATCAATGCCGCATCATCTGTCCATGACACACAGACTCCCGCCTTCGTGCTGCACTGCCTTTAGCACATCTTGCTACGTCCGGATCCTTACGCTGAAGCTTCCGCCGTCGTTTCGTATCTCGCGCTTCCGCCGATGCTCACTTCATTGACCGGACATGTATAATCTCACCCTTGGCTTCCGGCTTAACTGCTCGCCTTTGCCGACCACCTTTTTCCGGACACTTCAAAGCGCGCCTACTGTTTCCACAGCCGCTTCCATTTCCGGCCACCGGCGTATCACCATTGCAACGTGGTTCAGTGGCTTTCCTCCTGCCTAGCTCGCCATGACCACTTCCTTGTTGCGACCTCTTCTTCACTGAGATGGCGGAACCGTCACGCTTTTCCTGTATCGGCGAACCGCTTCCTTTTCCTGACGAAACCATTCCGTCTCTATCACTGCCAACCTCCGCCCAACTAACCGCTTCCGTTTCTGATGGAATCTTCGACACTTCCTCTAAGACTAACCGTCTGCTGCAGTACTGGCCGTCGTAACCAACCCTAACAGGTCTATTTTGCGCTGGTAATAAAAAGTTTGTAACCGGTAATTAAAGTTCCTGTCAATTTTTAAACCCTTTTCGCATTCTGTGTACTCTTGTAACCGGTAAATTTTGTTACCATCTCATAAGCTGGTAACAAAGTATTGCACAATTCTTCATAGCTGAATATTTTAACTGCATTACCAACGTTCCTAGAATCGCGGTGACAAGAACTGGTTACATTTTTTGGTAATAAAATTTTATGGTTGCAAAATCTTCGGTAACGTGCAGAATAGACATGTAAGTGGCACTTTCCTGTGACGATCTGTCAGGATCATTCTCTGGAGGTCAACCTTCATGCCTTGGCAAAGTAAGATCTCCACGCCGATGATGACTTCATCCACAATGTCTGCCACTATAAACTTAGTGTATGAGGCCAACCCGTCGATTATTACCTCGCATAATACTTCTCCTAACACTTGGGTTCGCTCACCAGTTGTAGTCTGAAGCTTTGCTCCAGGTAGTAGCTTCACATAAAAAGTAGTCACATCAGGTCGAATAATGGAATGTGACGCTCCAGTGTCCACTGCCAGCACTCGCTCCTGCCCATTCACACATCCACCAATAGTGAGGTTGCTCGCATTCCGGCCAATTTGTGAGACGGAGAGTATAGGGCATTCAATTGCGGGAGCCAGCGTGCGCCCCTTGCTGCTGACTCGTTTTAGTTTAACGACTGATCGGAGTCGGGCTCGTCATCCTCAGTCCTGCGTTACTGTTTGACCTGTTGAAACCCGTCTTACATTCGCGTGCGAAGTGGCCTGGTTTTCCGCAACTAAAGCATTTCCTAGCACCATCCTTTCTCTCGGTTGCACCAGGAGTATTCTTCTCTGCCATCGACTTGAGTGTTTTCAGGCTCTCGTTCATCACGTTAGGTGTCTCGATGGGCTTTGTAGGCTGGTCTACTTGGGAGCGCCGCCGTTTCACGCGTCTGAGCATACGAGACCGTTTCAGCAAATGTTGGCTTTGGATTTGCATACGTCTGGCGCTTGGTATACATGTCTCGCATTCCGTTGATGAACCTCTGGATCTTTACCCTTTCAAGGTGTTCACCAGATGGGTCTCCAATAGCTAAGTGAGCCAACATCTCGATCTCCGAAGCGAATTCTTGTAGAGTCTCATTGGATTTTTGGCAGCGATTCTCCAGCTCCATCTGGTAAATCTGTCTCCTGTGCTCGCTACCGTAACGTCTTTCCACTGAACCCATTAACGCATCGTAATTGTTCCTTTCATAGTCGGAAATAGTCTGCAAAATTCAAGCTCATCCACCTTAGCTTCGACTTTGTCCTGTTTTTCCTTAATAAGCTCTTCGATTTTATCTTGTCGTTCCTCGATTTTATCCTGTCTCTCTCTGAGTTCCGAATTATTTTTGAATAAATTCTCTTGTAGCTGAGTAATCTTTTCATCTAACTGCGATGACATGCGTGTTTCCTGCACTTGCAGCTGGGATGAAATCTGTGATATGGCACCCAATAACATGTTCATGTCTATAGCCGTTGACGCACAAGGAGCCTTTCCCTGCTCTTCAAGCTTCGCTGATGTCTGCTCCACATCATTCGATGAACCAGCAACCTCTTCATTGTCTTTGTCCTTCAAGGATGCCTCGTCGTCCTCACGATGGAAGTCGTTTTGTCAACGTCGATGCCTTCAGCTTCCATAGCCTCCCGCAACCGGGATAACAATTCCACTTTTCTTCCCGAGGTGGCCAAATTACGCTTTTCCAACTCCTGTTTCAGCTCCTCAATGTTTAAGTCCTGAATTTTTGCCATTTTCAGTAGTTTATCCATCGGGATTTATTTAACAATCCCACTTCTGACACCAATTGTTACGATTATCCTCGGGACCCTGAGGGATTTCCCCAAGAACGATAGAATACAAGATTGCGCATTCCAGAATGACATTTGTGGCAACGGGTAAACAAAGAATATGGCGAAAACAATGAGTTGACAGTTGTGAATTTGCAGCNAGCAAATGAAGCACTACGTTAACAAAAAATATACAACCACTCTTGAAAAGTGTTCAAAAGAATAGGTGTTATTAATTAACTATTTAGAATTTTTGTGTTTGTATTGCAGGTGCCGAAAAAGTGATAATATCTTGTCGCAGCGCATGTTTTCCTGCAGAAAGTGGTCGATGCTTGCTTACCTCCGATTTTAATTTGTAATTTGTGGTATTTCAACGTTTTCAACTTAACATGTCGTGTTTAAAAGTGGTCCGTAAAGTGCTTCATGCATATTACGCTGGTGTCTAAATTGTACGGCTTCTCCTGCCGACAGAACTCTCGCCACTTTCTGGCCAAGGCGTCGTCGCGGGGAAACAAAAAAAAAATGCATTTGGGGGCTTTACCCCTACGGCTGCTGCAATTCAACGCATGACACGACATGTTTATAAAGTTTTTATTACAAATAAATTGTTTTTTACTTCAGAACGCACGAATTACTTCGATTTTTCACTTGAAAGTACACAATACGTTTGCACTTGTTTCTAAACAAAAAGTTTTTTTACGTATTGCCATAAATGTCAAAGTCGGCAAAACCAAAGTAGCGGTTTCGGGAATGCGCCACCTTCAGTTCATTTCACCATGGGAGTACTTAATTTGCTATATTCAAAGATGGCTTGAGAAATTGGTGAATCGAGAAGAAAACACGCTTTCTCGCTGCAAATTCACAACTGTCAACTCATTGTTTTCGCCATATTCTTTGTTTACCCGTTGCCACAAATGTCATTCTGGAATGCGCAATCTTGTATTCTATCGTTCTTGGGGAAATCCCTCAGGGTCCCGAGGATAATCGTAACAATTGGTGTCAGAAGTGGGATTGTTAAATAAATCCCGATGGATAAACTACTGAAAATGGCAAAAATTCAGGACTTAAACATTGAGGAGCTGAAACAGGAGTTGGAAAAGCGTAATTTGGCCACCTCGGGAAGAAAAGTGGAATTGTTATCCCGGTTGCGGGAGGCTATGGAAGCTGAAGGCATCGACGTTGACAAAACGACTTCCATCGTGAGGACGACGAGGCATCCTTGAAGGACAAAGACAATGAAGAGGTTGCTGGTTCATCGAATGATGTGGAGCAGACATCAGCGAAGCTTGAAGAGCAGGGAAAGGCTCCTTGTGCGTCAACGGCTATAGACATGAACATGTTATTGGGTGCCATATCACAGATTTCATCCCAGCTGCAAGTGCAGGAAACACGCATGTCATCGCAGTTAGATGAAAAGATTACTCAGCTACAAGAGAATTTATTCAAAAATAATTCGGAACTCAGAGAGAGACAGGATAAAATCGAGGAACGACAAGATAAAATAGAAGCGCTTATTAAGGAAAAACAGGACAAAGTCGAAGCTAAGGTGGATGAGCTTGAATTTTGCAGACTATTTCCGACTATGAAAGGAACAATTACGATGCGTTAATGGGTTCAGTGGAAAGACGTTACGGTAGCGAGCACAGGAGACAGATTTACCAGATGGAGCTGGAGAATCGCTGCCAAAAATCCAATGAGACTCTACAAGAATTCGCTTCGGAGATCGAGATGTTGGCTCACTTAGCTATTGGAGACCCATCTGGTGAACACCTTGAAAGGGTAAAGATCCAGAGGTTCATCAACGGAATGCGAGACATGTATACCAAGCGCCAGACGTATGCAAATCCAAAGCCAACATTTGCTGAAACGGTCTCGTATGCTCAGACGCGTGAAACGGCGGCGCTCCCAAGTAGACCAGCCTACAAAGCCCATCGAGACACCTAACGTGATGAACGAGAGCCTGAAAACACTCAAGTCGATGGCAGAGAAGAATACTCCTGGTGCAACCGAGAGAAAGGATGGTGCTAGGAAATGCTTTAGTTGCGGAAAACCAGGCCACTTCGCACGCGAATGTAAGACGGGTTTCAACAGGTCAAACAGTAACGCAGGACTGAGGATGACGAGCCCGACTCCGATCAGTCGTTAAACTAAAACGAGTCAGCAGCAAGGGGCGCACGCTGGCTCCCGCAATTGAATGCCCTATACTCTCCGTCTCACAAATTGGCCGGAATGCGAGCAACCTCACTATTGGTGGATGTGTGAATGGGCAGGAGCGAGTGCTGGCAGTGGACACTGGAGCGTCACATTCCATTATTCGACCTGATGTGACTACTTTTTATGTGAAGCTACTACCTGGAGCAAAGCTTCAGACTACAACTGGTGAGCGAACCCAAGTGTTAGGAGAAGTATTATGCGAGGTAATAATCGACGGGTTGGCCTCATACACTAAGTTTATAGTGGCAGACATTGTGGATGAAGTCATCATCGGCGTGGAGATCTTACTTTGCCAAGGCATGAAGGTTGACCTCCAGAGAATGATCCTGACAGATCGTCACAGGAAAGTGCCACTTACAT
>NW_016159331.1:53659-58867 GCF_001687245.7 Rhagoletis zephyria | reverse complement strand
TGATACACCCCGGCTTACCATCTAGCGGTAGCTTTCGGAAAGGTGAAAAAACATATATTTAATACTTGCGCCGGCTATTTAATGTTCGGCTGCGAACTTAGACTTTCCTACTTGTTTCATATTGTACTACTGAAATATTCAAATAAATTTTTTTTTATCATATTAGCTCTGCATTAAATGTCAGAAAATAATAAGGGTTCTTTCGTTAAATAAAAAAGTTATTTAGCGTGAAAATTACAAGGAAATCTGAATTGCGAGAAAATGTAATTAAAGTTTTTCAGAAGCGGCTTGCCGCTGCGCTGCTGAGCGGTCGTTAAGTGAACATCAACAAGCGGCTGCTTATACGCTGAGTACAACTGAGCAACGGAGTGGTTATGAATAGCTGTTGCATTGCAGGTGGCTGTTCTAAAGGGTTGTATCAAGGCGAATTTATACAAGGTGGTGTTAACAGAACAAAAACAAAAATTACAGTAACAAACTATACGCACATTGACAATCAGTACAAAACAAAATTACAACAAACACATCATTTTGACAAAAGATACAAATTCGCCGTGAAATCAGCGGATCCGATAACACCACCTTGTATAGATTCGCCTTGGGTTTTATCTACCTGCAGAGCTTCTCTGTCGCTTTTGCTATGCTGCCTTGGTGTTTTTTCTGCCGGCGATTGCGCGCCTGATAATCGTTCTCTGTGAGTACTAGGAATGTTTTAAGTCTTGAAAATCCCGGTATTATTTGCCTAGAATCCCGGGATTTGTAAATTACACAGGAGGCAATAATAGAAACGCTTTATGTTGAACAGTTTTGGCTATATTTCTTTTGTTTATTTAATATTTAACACTTTTTTATAAATGTGTAGCTCAATATACATATAACACCTTGCGGCAGGCAATTTTGCACACACAAAAAAAAAATATTCGCCAAACTAAGGGACCAAATATAGTAAAATTGCGTTCTTAATTTTTCTCTCTGGCGTCAGGGTTTTTTTAAAAGAACTTTGAAATTTGAAAGATGTGAGCGTGTGAATTAAAAAAATTATTTAAAAATTTCGGTGCAATATACTTAAAAAACCCAGTATGGTTATCAAATGAAGGAGAAGATTCTGTAGAGTTAAAATACATTACATTTGTTGGTGCGTAAGAGACAGGTAGGTATTGAAAAAACCCTATTATAATTTTATCCTCGTATATCCTTGAAATTTTTCAATTCTTGTTTTTGAAAAAATTATATTACTTATAATTTTATTAGCTTAAAAAAATAAAATAAATTAATGGGACATTTTCAATTCCTATTCGTCCTTGTTAACTCAAAAAAAAAATATTTCATTTGGTATCCATACTGTGGCGAATACTGCGGCAACAAAAAGCGAACAACGAGAAATAGGTAGAATGTCAAGTTGGATGAACACTGCGAACAGCGAGAGAAAGAGAATGAGCGATAAACTTCAGAATGTTCTAGAGTTGCCATAAGTGCCAGCGCAAGTATATAAGGGCGCCGCCACAGCGAAGTGAGTTAGTTACGAGTTACAAGTCAGCAAGCTACAAGTAAAGTGAGCGGAGAAGTGAGTTGCGAATAAGCAAGCTATAAGTTTAATTGTGTTAACAAGTAGTAAAGCGTTGTTATTGCTTCAACAAGTATTGTAAAGTGTTTTTACTGTATTAGCAAGTATTGTAAATTGTTTGATGTACAATAAAGTTAATTGTACTACAATTTGGTCATCGTTAGCATTTATTTAACAGTCCAGCGATACGAGCCCGAGTATATTTGGGAAATACGTTAACAAAAAATATACAACCACTCTTGAAATGTGTTCAAAAGAATAGGTCTTATTAATTAACTATTTAGAATTTTTGTGTTTGTATTGCAGGTGCCGAAAAAGTGATAATATCTTGTCGCAGCGCATGTTTTCCTGCAGAAAGTGGTCGATGCTTGCTTACCTCCGATTTTAATTTGTAATTTGTGGTATTTCAACGTTTTCAACTTAACATGTCGTGTTTAAAAGTGGTCCGTAAAGTGCTTCATGCATATTACGCTGGTGTCTAAATTGTACGGCTTCTCCTGCCGACAGAACTCTCGCCACTTTCTGGCCAAGGCGTCGTCGCGGGGAAACAAAAAAAAAATGCATTTGGGGGCTTTACCCCTACGGCTGCTGCAATTCAACGCATGACACGACATGTTTATAAAGTTTTTATTACAAATAAATTGTTTTTTACTTCAGAACGCACGAATTACTTCGATTTTTCACTTGAAAGTACACAATACGTTTGCACTTGTTTCTAAACAAAAAGTTTTTTTACGTATTGCCATAAATGTCAAAGTCGGCAAAACCAAAGTAGCGGTTTCGGGAATGCGCCACCTTCAGTTCATTTCACCATGGGATTTCCCAAATATACTCGGGCTCGTATCGCTGGACTGTTAAATAAATGCTAACGATGACCAAATTGTAGTACAATTAACTTTATTGTACATCAAACAATTTACAATACTTGCTAATACAGTAAAAACACTTTACAATACTTGTTGAAGCAATAACAACGCTTTACTACTTGTTAACACAATTAAACTTATAGCTTGCTTATTCGCAACTCACTTCTCCGCTCACTTTACTTGTAGCTTGCTGACTTGTAACTCGTAACTAACTCACTTCGCTGTGGCGGCGCCCTTATATACTTGCGCTGGCACTTATGGCAACTCTAGAACATTCTGAAGTTTATCGCTCATTCTCTTTCTCTCGCTGTTCGCAGTGTTCATCCAACTTGACATTCTACCTATTTCTCGTTGTTCGCTTTTTGTTGCCGCAGTATTCGCCACAGTATGGATACCAAATGAAATATTTTTTTTTTGAGTTAACAAGGACGAATAGGAATTGAAAATGTCCCATTAATTTATTTTATTTTTTTAAGCTAATAAAATTATAAGTAATATAATTTTTTCAAAAACAAGAATTGAAAAATTTCAAGGATATACGAGGATAAAATTATAATAGGGTTTTTTCAATACCTACCTGTCTCTTACGCACCAACAAATGTAATGTATTTTAACTCTACAGAATCTTCTCCTTCATTTGATAACCATACTGGGTTTTTTAAGTATATTGCACCGAAATTTTTAAATAATTTTTTTAATTCACACGCTCACATCTTTCAAATTTCAAAGTTCTTTTAAAAAAACCCTGACGCCAGAGAGAAAAATTAAGAACGCAATTTTACTATATTTGGCCCTTAGTTTGGCGAATATTTTTTTTTTGTGTGTGCAAAATTGCCTGCCGCAAGGTGTTATATGTATATTGAGCTACACATTTATAAAAAAGTGTTAAATATTAAATAAACAAAAGAAATATAGCCAAAACTGTTCAACATAAAGCGTTTCTATTATTGCCTCCTGTGTAATTTACAAATCCCGGGATTCTAGGCAAATAATACCGGGATTTTCAAGACTTAAAACATTCCTAGTACTCACAGAGAACGATTATCAGGCGCGCAATCGCCGGCAGAAAAAACACCAAGGCAGCATAGCAAAAGCGACAGAGAAGCTCTGCAGGTAGATAAAACCCAAGGCGAATCTATACAAGGTGGTGTTATCGGATCCGCTGATTTCACGGCGAATTTGTATCTTTTGTCAAAATGATGTGTTTGTTGTAATTTTGTTTTGTACTGATTGTCAATGTGCGTATAGTTTGTTACTGTAATTTTTGTTTTTGTTCTGTTAACACCACCTTGTATAAATTCGCCTTGATACAACCCTTTAGAACAGCCACCTGCAATGCAACAGCTATTCATAACCACTCCGTTGCTCAGTTGTACTCAGCGTATAAGCAGCCGCTTGTTGATGTTCACTTAACGACCGCTCAGCAGCGCAGCGGCAAGCCGCTTCTGAAAAACTTTAATTACATTTTCTCGCAATTCAGATTTCCTTGTAATTTTCACGCTAAATAACTTTTTTATTTAACGAAAGAACCCTTATTATTTTCTGACATTTAATGCAGAGCTAATATGATAAAAAAAAATTTATTTGAATATTTCAGTAGTACAATATGAAACAAGTAGGAAAGTCTAAGTTCGCAGCCGAACATTAAATAGCCGGCGCAAGTATTAAATATATGTTTTTTCACCTTTCCGAAAGCTACCGCTAGATGGTAAGCCCGGGTGTATCAATTTTGAGTAAATTAGCGTCCTTAAATTTCGAATTATTGAAGTTTCAAGCATTTTTGAAATTTACCGTTATATAAAAAGCGGCCGTAATTTTAGTCCGATTTCAATAATTTTCAACGTTTTGCTTTATTTGGCAAGCACAATAAAAATACCGAGTTTGGTACAAATTGGTAGAACGGTTACCGATATACATACATGTGATCATAAGTGGGCGGCGCCACGCCCACTTTCCAAAATTTTACCATAAACGTATATCTTGGTAAAGAATTGTTGCAAGCAACAATTTTGAATAAATTAGCTTTAATATTTACTGATTTATCGAAGATTTTATATTTCTCTAAATTACCGTTACATGGGATGTGGGCGTGGTTATTGTCCGATTTTTTAAATTTTCGGCCATTTAGTATGCTGTACCAAGGTCAACAACTGTGCCAAGTTTGGAAGAAATTTGTACAGCGGTTACCAAGATATACACATGTAACCATAAGTGGGCGTGGCTACGCCCATTTTTCAAAAATTTATTATATTCTTATTTCTCGTCTAAAAGTTGTTGTAAATATCATATTTGAGTGAATAACCTTCAGTAGTTTGTAAAATATCGCAGTTTTCGTATTTCCGAAAATTACCATTATATGGGATGTGGGCGTAGTTATTGTCCTATTTTTAAAATTTTCGGCCATTTAGTATGCTGTATCAAGGCCAACAACTGTGCCAAGGTTGGAAGAAATTGGTGCAGCGGTTACCAAGATATACACATGTAACCATAAGTGGGCGTGGCTACGCCCATTTTCAATGCTCAGAATGAATAGAGAAATCGATTAAGCCATGTCTGTCCGTTTGTCCGTCCGTCCGTGTACACGATAACTCGAGCAAAAATTCAGATATCTCAACGAAATTTGGTATGTAGGTTTCTGTTAATCCAAGGTAGGTTGGTATTAAAAATGGGCGAAATCGGACAGTAACCACGCCCACTTCCCATATAACGGTAATTTCCAGAAATACGAAAACTGCGATATTTTAGTAACTACTGAAGATAATTCACTCAAAATTGATA
>NW_016159331.1:48135-53125 GCF_001687245.7 Rhagoletis zephyria | reverse complement strand
TATGTATACATTTGTCTATATCTATCTCGATTCGTTTTGGCTGTTACAAACAACCGTTATGTGAACAAAATTAATATACCCTTGTGCACAAGTGCGCTCGGGTATAAAAAATATGACGTGCAACTCTATTCTACGCAGTCCTTAAGTCAAGTTTATGCAAAATTATGGATTCTGCATTTATTATTACGATCCTAGTATGCCATTATCCGATTGCTGCAAATAAAAAAAATATTTTCATTGAATAAATAAATTCCTATTTATGGGTGTTGAAAAAATGGTAAACTAGTGTCTTTGGTCGCAGTTCGTCCGTGACTCTATGGCTGCGTTTCTTTATACATTCCGGATAATCCCATTTCACAGCCGGAATAAACAGAATGCCTTTGAAATATACGTTTACATATCATCAGGAACGTTCTAAAGAATAAGTAAACAAAAAAGTTTATTCCAAACGTTCAGAATGAATAAAGAAATGCAGCCTATATCTTTTTTAAAATACTTTTAAAATTCATATAGGCATAATCATAGTCCCCAGCTAGAGCCAGCTTTAATTAGAGTAATACTAAAAAGCAATTTTCGTGTGTATCATAGTCAGTTTAGTACTATTCCCCATGAAATCCGGCTTTACCACAAGATTCTATTACAAAAGTGTTAAATTAGCGGTTTTATGCCTACTAGCAACCCTGATATTTGAGTTTATTTCGGTTAATTACACGGTGCTACAAAACAAAAATCATGAAATACACCCGAAGCAAAACCTAGTGTTGGTTGTAGGTATGGTCGAGTACAACATGAAAATATGTCACGTATAGTTTCAGAACCCTCTTGACCGATATCAACGAAATTTTATGTACACATTGTGCTTAGCCTCGTTAAGCACCGTGATGAATACTTTTGAAGTCGGAAAAAATCACGTACTCCACCCACATAACGGTAATTTCAAATCTCAAAGCTAGCTATTTTTTTGGGGGGAGTAGTTTTCGACCGATTTCAAAAATATTCAATAATTTACATAAGGAGGCCAAGTACAATGTGTATATCAAATTTCGTCGATATCGGTCAATTAGTTTTTGAGATACGCATATGATATACTTAAATTGCTTAACTTCGACAATTTTTATGCAATTGCAGTAGATGAGGTACCAATTTATTTATAATAAATGTACTTTTAGATAAATATTACACATTTGGCAACTTTTACCTAAATTTTTTAAGGGCCTGTGCCAATCGGTAACTTTTTTCTCCGTGGTGAGACGGGGTGGAAAAATTTGCTATGGTGTACAAATAAATTGAATTTTGCTGTGCCAAATGCAGAGTAAAATTTTGACAGTTGAAAAACCAAACAAACGCTCGTTCGAAAGCTTTATTTTTGTGTGTTGCTGAAATTCTTAAAATTTATATTTATTTTATAATTTGCAAGTAACGTACGCTTTTTTATGCTGTTTAGCTTTCATTTTCATGTTCACTCCAAATTACCGCCAAGCAATATTATGTGTATACATGGTTATAAGCTGCTATATTGTTTGACGTTCGTATTCACCACGACAAGTGTCAAATTTTTACTTTGATCCGTCAAAATTTTCTATTTTCTATCAATTGGCACAGGACCTAAATTAGCGATGAGCAAAGTTGAAAAAATGAATAAAAATAGGGGCTCGTTAAAGTTTAACCGATGCAGTCTCCCAACAAGCTAAGTCTAAAATTTGCTTTATTTCACTTTTAAATGGGAAATAATACCAAATTTTGCCTTATTTCCTATTGCTTATTTACACTATTTGTACAAAAACAGTTTACAGACAGAAGGAAAAGAACTTTGTATACAAAAAAAATACAATTAAACAAAAAATGTGATATAATTCGTATGAAGAAAGTAAAGTTCACAAAATATTTTTACTTATGAAAAGTTTAACAAAATANGAAAAGAACTTTGTATATTATAAAAATACAATTAAACAAAAAATGTGATATAATTCGTATGAAGAAAGTAAAGTTCACAAAATATTTTTACTTATGAAAAGTTTAACAAAATATTTAATATGTTAAAAACATTGCTGGAAAACCTTAAAATGTTTGCATGGAACCATGCGCAATAAACAGGCGAAGTTATAAAGCAGCTTTCTCGCTTTATTTTCTGTCATTCGGCTGCCTTATAGTCAAATTTTACAGGCAATTTACCAAATAAGGCAGTGTCAAAATCTTTTTCTCGCTCTAATTTCTTCACCTGGTATGATTCCGCCATGGCATGGAACAAACAAAATTTGCCGTTCCTGTTCGCAGCATATAACACAGAGAATATTGTTATATTGTTTTGAGTTTAAAAGTGTGTTTGCATTGTTCAACTTTGCGTTCAACATTTGCGTTCAACTCAGCGCAGGGTTGCACGAAAAAAAGTTGAATGGCTAAAAATATCAAAATATGAAAAAATATCAAAATATTCGCCATAAAAAGGTGTTTGCATTGTTCAACTTTGCATTCAACTTTTGGTTAAATGGCCTTTCAACTAATCGCTTTCAACAAAGTTGGTCGCCAGCCAACATTTAGCCATTCAACTTTTTTTTCGTGCAACCCTGCGTTGAGTTGAACGCAATTGATAAACGCAAAGTTGAATAATGCAAACACTGTTTAATCTTCAGTTAAAATTTCTGCATTATCATCACTGGTTTCACCATATCCGAAATGTGGAGTTCGTTTACGAAGACGAAGGGAACATGTGGTACGAAGTAGTGATGTAAAATTATGTAAAATTTTACCCACTTATAAATTTGAACGTATACTCGGTATAAACAGGTGGGATGAATGGGGCATTAAACAGGTGACTTTATTTTCTGACATTCGGCTGTCTTATAGTCACATTTTATAGGCATGTTTTGAATTAAAGCAGTGTCAAAATATTTTTTCTCACTCTAATATAACTTCACCTGGTATAATTCCACCATGGGTGCGGTGCATGCAGTAACACCATACGCAATAATTTCCATTACTTGGACATTAAAAAGCAGTTTCAGAAGTGAACTAGTGTCATTTGATTACTATTCTTTTTTCGGGGGATGCGATCGCGTCGTCGAACGGGGACCGTCGCGACGCCTGGTACTTTCAAAATTGTATACTTACAAATCCGTCCATTTAACTTATTCATGTACTACCTTTTGTCAAATGTAACTGGGTGACTACCTACATATGTGCACTTTTTTTGCTTTATTATTGTTAAGTTTAAAAGTTGGTCTTATTGCTCAACGAGAATTGCGGTTTGTGTTATTACACCGAACCCCCATTTTCATGTTGTACTCGACCATACCTACACTAGGTTTTGTTTCGGGGGTATTTCATGACTTTTTTTGTAGCACCGTGTTACTATGCTGCGCCATAAACTTAACTTAATAAAATAAATGTACAAAAAATTAAAAATAAAATTAGCAAAAAGTGAGAACATTATTTAAAAGAATCAAATTTGTCTTTTTGTCGAAGAATTATCTACAATCCAAGTTTCGCGCAACTGTCATAAATGGTCTTTCGACATTCTTAATTATTCTTCGTCCTTTGAAATCCACAAAATCCCATTATAAATGCGAAAAATAAACACGAAAAATTAAATGGCATTATGATTGTCGGATTTTGTGCTAGCTTTAGTAACAGCTTCTCGTCCCTCCAACTCTAGGAGTCGACTCTAAATGAAAAAAACAGGCACTAATACGACTATTACCTTGTTTATACCGACACATAATGCGCTTTGACCCAGTTCGCAGTGATTCAAAACGAATGCATAAACTAAATTTCAAAACGCTTTGAAATTCAAAAGTGTATTGACATGAATTTTTTTTCAAAGCGGTTTTTTATTTCTCACATCAGTTAGAAAATGGGTATAAACACATCACTTATTTGACGCAGGTTTTCTTTATACAGCCCGCTTTAAATTTGAATTATCTATATATATAATAAATAATATAAAAAAAACTGTTTAATATACAACGCTTTTATAAATGGACTAAAAAGTAGAAAATAATACTTAAAAAATCGATCTATGAAGCATTGTTTATTTTATTTTTTTGAGTTAATATATTTTCGAAGGTAATTAGAAAATATGTAAAGAACCGACTTTCTCTTGGAAATTTAATTTATAATCTTATAACTGGAGTCTACTATCGCACCCTTTCCTCAAACGTGTATTGATTCAATATTCAAATAACGTATATTTATATAATTTGAAAAAATCTCCCTACTATACAAATATGTACAGCAATATTAACTAATATTTTCAAATGTTGTGAGAGGGAGTAACAAAACAAAATTACTTTTAAGGCGCAGCGAAGCACGCCAGGTATTCGCTAGTGTCACATGAAATTAACTGAGCAAAGTACAATGAATAGCTGTTAAACAATGTTTCACGCACCGGCACCATCTACTTTAAATGAAACATACTTATTTTCGTGAGGGATACTCACACACCATATACTTTTCTATTGAAATTTTTCCTGAATTTTCTTAGCTATAAACCTCCAACGAATGCAAAACCGTGGAAATCGGTTCGTGCGTTCTGGAGTTATAGCGTCAGGAAGGAAAACCCTACTTATTTTTATATTAATTTTTATATTAAAGAAGATTAAAGAACTGTCCGCATTACACAATTTTATTTTTCACAAAAACGGTATTCATGAATTTTTTAATTTTTTTTTTATTTGCATCCGCATATTTTTGACATAACAGCTTTCATTTTATGCCCATATTAAACAAATGCAGCCTAAGTTTACCCGGGTCCACGTTTTGGTCTGTATCTCGAGACCCTAGTCACCCAGCTATATGAAAAGTGCTCAATCTTAAAGCATTCATGAACAGCTTTCATTTGATACCCATATTGAACAAATACACCCAAGGTTACCCAGGTCCACGTTTTGGTCTATATCTCGAGACCCTAGTCACCCAGCTATATGAAAAGTGCTCAATCTTAAAGCATTCATGAACAGCTTTCATTTGATACCCATATTAAACAAATACATCC
>NW_016159331.1:36618-47429 GCF_001687245.7 Rhagoletis zephyria | reverse complement strand
TTCTTTAAAAATATTTTGTAAATGAGGCCATAAGAGCTTAGGGGGAGAGTTACAACACAAAAATACATTTAAGGCGCAGCGAAGCACGCCGGGTAATTGCTAGTTGTTATAATAAATTCGAATTATTGTTTGCTTTCTTTCGGTCAACCGTGTAAATTAAATATTAAAGAAATGTATAAAAATAGCAGATGTTTTTTACTTTTGAATACGGCTTCATGGAGTGCGCTATAAAGACAGTGGTATAAATGCTTGAAAGAAATATACATATGTCGAATCAAATGGGTTTTTTCGTTAATGCGGTTCTTACGTAGGTATAAACAATGTATATGATAAACTTAGGACACTTTTTTCATGTACGTTTTAAAATTAATCTGCCCTTTAAACACAAATTTTGTTCTAAAAAAAAATGTTTTTGAGGGACAGATAAATTTTAAAAGATACTTGAGGTTGATATGAAACCCAACGAAGGCTTATTCCATTTAAATAACAATCCAAAATTAAACTTAAGTGCCGTTTAAATATTCATCTGAAATTGGCCCTTAATCTATAGATTGTAAGACAGTAAGAGCCTACATTTTCTTGACTATGATTATGCTCCATAGCTTATTCCCACTCTCTCAGCCACTAAATTTGCCATGGAATTACCTTCAACAAGAATCGGCACGACTTTTTTACCCAACGTTTGGAGAATTTCTACAATCTTTAGAATTGTTGTCGGATCAGGTAATCCCGGTATACCAGCTCTTCCCATTAACTTTCTCTCGCCATCATTATTGTTATTTTCTCCACTGGTAACCTCTAATGACCGCTTGCGACGGTACTCATTCGAATCTTCACTGGTTTCCTCCGAAGAAGATTTGTCTTCTTTCGATAGCTCTGATGCTTCATTGCCCTGCCAAATGTCGTATTAATACATATTGGGGCTTGAATAGGAATGTTGAACTTCTTACTTTAGCTGTGTCTAAAAACACAACCAGACTTAAAATCAAACTCAGCAATAAAATATTTCGCCGTAAGTATAACATCATAAAAAATTGTTTGCACCGGAAAATTTTGTCAAAAAAGTTTTAGGTGATAATACAAACTGTAACTAACGACCACAAGGCAATGTCGCACCATTTTATACGGTCCGCATGTATTGCATGTCGCAAATCGGGGCCAACTCATTGAACTTCTGATGCGATTTTCTCAATTGCGTGCTAACGAACGTCAACACTTTCATCCAATTTCTGACGATAATTCACCAATTTTTATGATTATATAAAATTGTGTCACCAATAAAAACTACGTTTTTAAGAGAGGAATCTATTTTAGATTGTTATTCTATTTCAGTGGCTTTTAAAATATGGATATAAACGTATGTAATATGTATAAGAGTATTTATGCATATTAGACCGTATCACGATTTATGGGCGAAAAAAAGTTTAATCTGTTCCCAGCGATTTGGAACACTGATTAGGAGAGTATTTCAGGAAGGTAAAGCAGCTTAATCGGTTTTTTACAATATTTTTATACACCGATTACACATGTACACAAGGGTATTACAACTTTGTTCACATAACGGTTATTTGTAACCGCCAAAACGAATCGAGATAGCCAAGATACGCACCCGTTGTAGCCAAGATACGCACCCGTCTCTGTGCAGCAAAAAATGTGCGCCCAACAATGCAAGGATAGCTTAACGTCGAAAAGCTGCAATCACAACAGACTACCAATTTATTCGCCACTCGACTCACACACCTGCTCTCTGAGAGCACTCTTCAACAATCCAACGTACGCGAGCAGTGGAACCACATTTCCCGATCATTAAGTACCGCCGCCGAAGAAGTAGTTGGATTTCAGCGAGCCCGAAAGAACAACTGGTACGATGAGGAATGTCAAGAAGCCGCAGAGAAAAAAGATGCCGCCTACAGGGCCACGCTGCGATCGGGCGCAACGCGAGCCATGTGGGACCGTTATAGGGAACTGAAGAAGGAAGCGAGACGTATTTGCCGCAATAAGAAGAGAGAGGCCGAAATACGTGAGTGCGAAGAGCTTGAGATGCTGGCCGACAGGAAGAACGCCCGAAAATTCTACCAGAGGGTTAGGCGACTTACGGAAGGTTTCAAGACCGGGGCGAACTCCTGTAAGAACAACAATGGCGACCTAGTGACCGATGTCCAGAATATACTTAAATTGTGGAGGGAACACTTTTATAACCTACTGAATGGTAGCAGCGCTGAAAGTAGTGAGGAAGACGAACCCGAGTCCCCAGTCGATGATGATGGAGTAGCTGTCCCACCGCCTGACTATGACGAGGTACGTATAGCGATTACGCGGCTGAAAAACAACAAAGCTGCTGGAGCTGACGGCCTGCCAGCCGAGCTATTCAAGTACGGTGGCGAGGAGCTGATGAGGTGCATGCATCAGCTCGTATGCAGAATATGGTCAGATGAACGCATGCCCGACGACTGGAATTTAAGTGTGCTCTGCCCAATCCACAAGAAAGGCGACCCCGCCATACGCGCCAACTACCGCGGAATTAGCCTTCTAAGCATAGGTTACAAGGTCTTATCGAGCGTATTGTGCGAAAGACTGAAGCCCACCGTCAACGAGCTGATTGGACCTTATCAGTGTGGCTTTAGGCCTGGAAAATCCACCATAGATCAGGTATTCACAATACGCCAAATCTTGGAAAAGACCCGCGAGAATAGGATCGACACACACCATCTATTTGTCGATTTCAAAGCCGCTTTCGACAGCACGAAGAGAAGTTGCCTTTATGCCGCGATGTCTGAATTTGGTATCCCCGCGAAACTAATACGGCTGTGTAAAATGACGTTGAGCAATACCACCAGCTCCGTCAGAATAGGGAAGGACCTCTCCGAGCCGTTTGATACCAAACGAGGTTTCAGACAAGGGGACTCCCTTTCGTGTGATTTCTTTAATCTTATGTTGGAGAAGATAATAAGAGCCGCAGAACTGAACCGCTCAGGCACAATACTTTATAAGAGCGTACAATTGCTGGCGTATGCCGACGACATCGATATTATCGGTAAAAACAAGGGCTACGTCTGTTCTGCCTTCTCGGGATTGGATAGAGAAGCAAAGCGAATGGGTCTGGTGGTGAACGAGGACAAAACGAAGTATCTCCTGTCAGCACACAAACAGTCAGAGCATACGCGTCTTGGCACCCACGTCACTGTTGACAGTTACAAGTTTGAAAAAGTAGACGACTTCGTTTATTTGGGAACCAGCATTAACACCAATAATAATGTCAGCCTTGAAATCCAACGGAGAATCACTCTTGCCAACAAGTGCTACTTTGGGCTGAGTAGGCAATTGAGAAGTAAAGTCCTCTCTCGTCGTACAAAGATCACACTCTATAAGTCACTCATCATGCCTGTGCTGGTGTATGGCGCGGAAGCATGGACAATGAAAGCATCTGATGAGGCGGCTCTTGGAGTTTTCGAGAGAAAGATTCTGCGAAAGATTTACGGACCTTTACGCGTTGGTGATGGCGAATATCGCAGACGATTTAACGATGAGCTGTATGAGCTTTACAACGATATAGACATAGTGCAGCGAATTAAAATTCAGCGGCTCCGCTGGCTTGGCCATGTCGTTCGGATGGACAGAAACGCTCCTGCTCTGAAAATATTCAACGCGGGCCGCGATGCTGGTAACAGAGGAAGAGGAAGGCCTCCTCTGCGTTGGAAAGACCAGGTGGAGAAGGACTTGGCTTCACTTGGCATTTTCAATTGGCGTCAGTTAGCACAGAAGAGAAATGACTGGCGTGCTGTTTTGGACTCGGCCAAAATCGCTTAGGCGGTTACAGCGCCAATTAATAAGAAGAAAACGAATCGAGATAGATACATACCATGTTTATATGACGCTTCAATTCGTTCCATGATGCAATAATAGCTCTGATCCAATACTTTTCGTGAAAAATCCTGTAAAACTGTCAAACAGCAAAATTACTCTCTGAAGTAAGAGTAAAAAGTGAGTAACAACAAAAAGTACGGGAACAAAAAAACCATTTCTCCTGTAAAAACGTCAACCAGTGATAGCTTGACACTTCTCATGATTTTACCAGAAGAAAAAGTTCGGGCAAAACCTTGCAACTTCATTCTATACACAACTCTCCAAAAGTCGCTCTCATTTACAGGATTTTGGAGTCCGGGAACATTTTTCCTGCAACTTCCTGCAAGTTCGTGTAGAATCCTGTAAGTTCATGGAGTACTGGATCAGAGCTAATACAAGGTGGTATCAGTTTGACAGCTCGATTTGACACTGCCTTAGCTCAGTAGAATAAGAAGAAAACCGGGAAGAAATGAATCCCCATTTGTGGGAAAAATATAAGATTTCATATTTTCTTCTAAACAAAATTAGCTTTTTTATGGTATATTCGTAATGAAATGAAATAAAATAACATACTTTTTGAGAAAACGATATGTGTATACAGAGAAAAAAAAAAAAAATCAACTATATTATTAAACAAAGAATTGTTAAAGAAGTAACGCTGTTTCAGCTATGGCAGTCAATATGGTGGAATTAGAGCGACAAGTTGCAAACCGATAACACCTTGTATTATTGCGTCATGAATTCGTTCTAGGTCAAACCGTGTTATTCAGACAGACACATGAAAACGCATTCTTAAATCGAATTGATACTTTTAACCGTGCCACCATAAATCACATTTTTAATATGAGTTAAGAGTTATTGAATCGTGTTAATAGTGAATATAATCACAGGATTTGCCCACACGATTGTTTCATGCGACTCTGTATGAAGTAAGACATTTAAATATTCCTTGAAATTACGTTAAGGCTAAGCTTTGTTGTAAAATTAATAAATAATATCCTTTTTTCGTGGCTATTTGAGTCTTTAATTAATGTTTATTACTTTCAAGAATTGATACATGAATTAATAGTGTTACATCAGGATGAACTCTGTTTGAAAGTGTGTTCGATCGACTCATTTATTTTGTTGCATATATGTAAGCAGTTGCATTTTTAGCGAGCTTCACTGACACGAGTTAATTCGATACCGCGTTTTATGCCATATAAACAAGGTAATAGACAAATGTATACATAAATGCTCAGAATGATAAAAAGAAATCCATTAAGCCGTGACTGTCTTCCGTCCGTCTGTGCACACCATAACTCGAGTAAAAATGGAGATATCTTAACGAAACTTGGTATGTATGCTTCTTTTGAGCCAAGGACAGATGGTAATGAAATACGGAAACTGCGATATTTTAGTAACTACTGAACTTAAACTTATTCATTCAAAATTGATATTTACAATCATCTCTTGGGAGAAAGTAAGAATATTATAAATTTTTTAAAAATGGGCTTAGCCATGCCCACTTATGATTACATGTGTATTAAAGTGGTCCAAGAAATCCCTCTTTTTAATATTATTCAGTGCTCACGCAAAATTGTGTTCCTCTTGCTTAAAAATTTAAGTACATAACTTTGTTTTAAAAAATAATCAAATTTAGAGGTTCATTTTAGTTTTACTTAAAGCTACTCGTGCTTCAATCCGTGCGCACGCTTAATCCCTCAGGCCGCTGAATATAATAGGAGAGTTATTTTTTCGATCAGGCTTCTAAATTTTTAGACAAAAATTAAAAAGAACGAGAAAAATATTCCGAAATTTTACTTTGAAAGTTGATTATTTCTTAGAAAAAAATGTATTTGATTTTATGTCAGTAATGATACTATTTATAGCCACACTTTTAACAAACAAAATAAGTCATAGCTGAATTTTACGTTCATAACTTCTTGAGATATCGGGAAATTTTTGAACCCGAATATAGATGTGTGGCTAAAACCTGTATTTAGAAAACGTACCGCTTTAAATTTTTGGCGTTTGCAAGATATTTTGAAGTTATATCTGATATTTTCAAGGTCACTGATATTTTCAAAGTCACCACGCCTTGAGGTATATTAAAAAACGGTAAAAATAAAAAAAATGTTTCTTGATTCCTGAAGAGGTATATGTTTACCTTAGTAATCTCAATGGTGCTTATGTCCTATCGATTCTTATGCAAAGACTTTAAATTTTTTTTGAATAAAAATACTTTTTTAATAATTTTGCATTTGGTTAACATTATCAACTTGCATTTAGTTAGCATAAAGCAATGAGTGCTGCAACAAGTAGTAAGTAGTAGTTTTTTTCTTTTTTAACCGACCTCAAAAAGGAGATGGTTATGAGTTCGTCGGAATATTTATTTATTTAATTATTTTATTTTATTTTATTTTATTTTTTTTATGTATGTGACCGCATAACTTTGGACCACGTTAATCGATTTCTAAATTCTTTTTTTAAAGGAAGTAACACCTTTCCTCACAGGTGGTCCCATACTAATTTGGTTAAGATCATTACATCATGAAGAAATTAGCAATGATCTTAAATTTGTATACGGGAATTGAAGTCGGTTTTGTTTTTTGCTTAAAAATTACCTTTTTTTCAGACAGTTAGAAATAATGTATAAAGACCCCTCCCACTTAAACCGAATTGGAAAAGAGCTGTTTCGCTCAAACTAACATTGGAACGGCGGAACCCAAACTTCTTTAATTTAAGACTTCTAGCAATTTGTTTTAATATTGGAAAATAAAATATTTACTTATTTAATAATACATTTGTTTGCAATTATTAATCTCAAATAAAGTTTACTTCAGGCCCTTCACTGCCATTAATCTTTTCTACTGTAGTCCTTATTAAATTAATTAGAAACTTAGAGAAATAACATTTTGTGTATAAAACTTACTTGAGTTACCTTCTAAACTTTTTATTTATTTTTTAATCATGTTAGGTAATTTTTTACCAAAAGGAACACAAATTTTCGTAAGCCTGAGTAATATTTAAAAAAAAGATTGGTGGACCTCTTCAGTAATCGAGAAAATTATATTCTGTTACTTTTCCATATTTTTGTAACCAACAATACACACTCTCAAAATTTCATTGAAATCGGTTGAGCGGTTTCGGAGATTAGCGTAAACGAACAGAGTGACACGGGATTTTATATATATAAAGATAAAAATAAGCACATTGCCAGGAGCATAGAAAAAATTTGGTGTGTGTAGATCCTATTCTCGCGAGTCTTTTCCAAGATTTGGCGTATTGTGAATACCTGATCTATGGTGGATTTTCCAGGCCTAAAGCCACACTGATAAGTTCCAATCAGTTCGTTGACGGTGGGTTTCAGTCTTTCGCACAATACACCCGACAAGACCTTGTAACCTGTGCTTAGAAGGCTGATTCCGCGGTAGTTGGCGCGAATGGCGGGATCGCGTTTATTGTGGATTGGGCAGAGTACACTTAAATTCCAGTCGTCGGGCATGCGTTCATCTGACCATATTCTGTATAACAGCTGATGCATGCACCTAATCAACTTCTCGCCATCGTACTTTAATAGCTCATCTGGCAGGCTGTCAGGTCCAGCAGCTTTGTTGTTTTTCAAGCGCGCTATCGCTATTCGTACCTGGTCATAGTCAGGTGGTGGAACATCAACTCCGTCGTCATCGACTTGGGGCTCGGGTTCGTCTTCTCCACTAATTTCAGCGCTGCTACCATTCAGTAGGGTGGCAAAGTTTTCCCTCCATAATTTAAGTACATTCTGGACATCGGCCACTAGGTCGCCATTGTTGTTCTTACAGGAGTCCGCCCTGGTCTTGAAACCTTCCGTAAGTCGCCTAACCTTGTAAAATGTTCGGGCGCTTCTCCTGTCGGCTAGCATCTCAAGCTCTTCACACTCACGTATTTCAGCTNGGGTTCGTCTTCTCCACTAATTTCAGCGCTGCTACCATTCAGTAGGGTGGCAAAGTTTTCCCTCCATAATTTAAGTACATTCTGGACATCGGCCACTAGGTCGCCATTGTTGTTCTTACAGGAGTCCGCCCTGGTCTTGAAACCTTCCGTAAGTCGCCTAACCTTGTAAAATGTTCGGGCGCTTCTCCTGTCGGCTAGCATCTCAAGCTCTTCACACTCACGTATTTCAGCTTCTCTCTTCTTATTGCGGCAAATACATCTCGCTTCCTTCTTCAGTTCCCTATAACGGTCCCACATGGCTCGTGTTGCGCCCGATCGCAGCGTGACCCTATAGACGGCGCCTGTTTTCTCTGCGGCTTCTTAACATTCCTCATCGTACCAGTTGTTCTTTAGGGCTCGCTGAAAACCAACTACTTCTTCGGCGGCGGTACTTAATGATCGGGAAATGTGGTTTCACTGCTCGCTTATGTGGGATTGTTGAAGAGTGCTCTCAGAGAGCAGGTGTGTGAGTCGAGTGGCGAATAAATTGGCCGTCTGTTATGATTGCAGCTTTTCAACGTTAAGCTTTGCTTGCATTGTTGGAAGCACATTTTTTGCTGCGTCGGGTGCGTATCTTGGCTACACCAAGATAGTGGTCCGAGTCGATGTTTGGCCCTCGGAGTGTACGTACGTCTAAAACGTTGGAAGCATGCCTTCCGTCTATCCCGACGTGGTCGATTTGGTTTCTCGTTTTTCGATCTGGAGACAGCCATGTAGCTTGGTGGATCTTCTTATCCTGGAATCTAGTACTACATATTACCATGTTTCAGGCACCAGCGAAGTCGATCAGCCACAGTCCGTTATCGACAGAATTTTCCGACAGTGCCGCCAAAGATCCCTTCCTTGCCCACTTTGGCATTAAAATCGCCGAGCACGATTTTAACATCGTGTCGCGGGCAGCGCTCATATGTACGGTGTAAGCGCTCTTAGAAGAGATTCTTGGACGCCTCATCCTCCTCTTCCGTCGGGGCATGGGCGCAGATGAGCGAAATGAAGAATATCGCTTTGATGCGGATTGTGGCTGGACGTTCGTCCACCGGGGTTAACGCCAGTAGTCGGCGACAGAGTCTCTCTCCTACCACGAATCCAACACCGATTTTGCGCTCTTTTACGTGGTAACTGTAGTAAAAGTCGCAAGGCTTCGAACTTACTTTTGCTTGCATTTCTTGGATGGTGGTGATGTCAGCCTTTGTCTTCCCGAGGACATCAACCAGCCGGGCAGAGGCACCTTCCCCATTGAGGGTCCAGATATTCCAGGTGCATTCCCTCGTCATCAAAAAAAGGAGGTGACAACCGAGGCTGTATGTTATTTTCTTTGGGCGGGGTTTTCACGTGGCGGGACCCAAGCGAAGTTTTACGCCCTCCCACTTTAGCTCGCTCCCAAACGGGGGTTTGGTTGCTACCCAGAGGATATGTGGATATAAATATCTTGACCTTGTGAGCTGCGGTTTGAACCGTATGCACAAGAATCGCTTCCGGCCACTCCCGGGTGAATGGGAGTCAAAAGTTTTCCACTTCTGCGCACGGAACAGTTCCTCCAAAAAAGAACTTTTATATTAATGAAATATTAGGGCTATTCAGGATCTTGTGCATATGCTCTTGCATTTGCATATTCGTTGCATTTGTACATTCACAACAATTAAATGCACATGGTTGCCAAGGCAGCCAGCATAAACTTTGCAAACGCAATTCCATCTGCAAATCCCAGATCATTTCCACAACTTCCTGAACAGCCCTATTAATTTATGCGACAAATATAGTACTGGTCAAAATAATAGCACCACAACATTTTTAGCAGTTTTTACCATTTCTTTGTTGGTTTAGTGTTTACTAATTTTTTATAAAAGTTGTACAAAACATAAAGAGCTACAAAATCATTAAAATTTCAAGCCTTTAAATTCGAATTTCTATAAAAATTTTGTGTAAGCAGTTTTATAGCTTATTAAATTTTACTATAACTTAGTGTAAGCTAGTCGTTGCTGAAACATCCAATGACATTTTTTTGCCGACTGCGTTGTTTTCTTGCATAAAAAAAATTAATGCCATGTGTAGAGATGAAAGAGAAAAGTTTCGTTAAAACCGACATCGACTGTTTTCAACTATGGACACTATCGATGGTATCCCACCTTTATTTCACTCCTACAGCCCTATTCGCGTGTTTTTACAGTCGTCAATTTTCACAGTTCGATTGTCATTATCGTGTCATCAACTATTGTCATAGGTATGCACAGTCAATAATGACAAGCGAAAAGCTCGTTTTATTTGCCAATTGCGGCGAAAGTTTCTCTATAGTTAAACAGCTGTTCTTTGTTTACATTTCCATTGTTCTTTTTGACCGCCACTGCAACAGACGGGATTTCTTTTAAATAAAATCCACCGCAGCAATGGATTGTAAAAACTGTCCAAAAAAAACTGTTGTCTCGGAGTTCCCTCAGAAGTCTTCTTCTCTATATAATTTCTTCTTGCTCCACAATAAAAGCCGCGTACATAATAATTATTTCCCCCATGAATAATATTCTGCAATGGATACTATTATGATATGCAAACGCAAATGATATATTTTTAACACACATAATTAGTGAAATAAAATGGTTTGGAAACATCGATGTTTCCGCAATAAACACCGATGTTCCCGCAACAAACATCGATGTTAAAAAACATCGGTTATAAAAACGATACATCGATGTTTTACCGATGCTTTAATATCTCGTCCATGGTGGAATTATACCAGGTGAAGTAATTAGAGAAAGATTAGGAGTGCAATGGGGTATAGTCATTGCGCTGGGTATGCAGTTACAGTTGCATGGCTATACTCAATCCCGACTCTTGCGTCCTCGTTCGCGCACTCTGGGCAACGTGAGCAACCCATGTGCGAGATGCGGTAACCAATCCGAGTGGAGCCTTGGGTCACGGCAGAAAGAGAGGGAGCTTCGGTGGGGCCACTCTGACTTATTCGGTTTAAGGGCTCACTGAAGTCTGCAGCGTCTGTTCACCAGTAGGTGCGGCTGCAAGCG
>NW_016159331.1:29047-34050 GCF_001687245.7 Rhagoletis zephyria | reverse complement strand
CCCCACTGCGATGGAAAGATCAGGTGGAGAAGGACTTGGCTTCACTTGGCGTTTCCAATTGGCGTCAGTTGGCACAGAGGAGAAACGACTGGCGTGCTTTGCTGAACTCGGCCAAAATCGCTTAGGCGGTTACAGCGCCAAAAAAGAAGAAGAAGAAGAAGTAATTAGAGCGAGAAGAGAGATTTTCACACTGCCTTATTTGAAAAATTGCCTTTAAAATTTGACTATAAGGCAGCCGAATGTCAGAGAATAAAGCGAGAAAGCTGTTTTATTACTTCACCTGTTAATTGCGCCACGATCTCGTCTACTACACCAAATAAAATGTAGCCTGAAATATTTTTTAAACTCGAAAGAACTAGATTCACATATCCGCTACAAACCATAACTTTATGCAAAACTTTAAAAAATTCAAAACATTTTTATCTTAATTTTGAACATTATATCTGAATTTTTAGTAAAAGCCGCTAAAAAATCGCCTTGAGTTTGGTTTTGCTGACGGGGTTTTGCCCATTTTATAATATGAAAGTAAATTTCTTGTAGAATTAAAAGCGAAAGACATTTGCAAACAAATTTAAAAAAAAAATCAACGCAAGTTATTATAAATTGCACCTTTTATATAAAAAAACGCCAAAGGCGCCAGAGAAAAATCATTAAAAATCAAAGCGATTTTTAGCCGCTTAAAACTTGCACCTGTTTTATTAGAATTACATACCCGGATTTTTTTTTAAATATTCAGACTAAAAGTTCAAGATTTAGATGAAAATTTGTTGAATTTTTCTAAGTTCTCATTATGGAATGAACGATATTTTTATAAAAAAAAAATAACAAAAAAATTTACCTTAAAAAACGACAAATATTTAACAAAAATCGGCCTGCACTCATGTTTGAAGGCCAATGTATGTATGTACATATAGAAACTTCCTTAAAGTAGCATATTTCAATACAAGTATAACTATCTTGCTATAATTATGATGTATCTTAAATATATAAATCTTACTTATTTAAATATGAATAAACATTTTGAAATAAGTTCAGAAAAGAAGGCTTGCTAATCTAGCCCCCAAAAGCCTGCTTCTATCCTGAATGATGGTTGCACCAGCTTCCGAGAACAAGCGCTCGCTTGCCACTGGTCGTTTGACGCAGAGCTGGGCACTTTATGATTACGATTACATTTTGATTACATAGGATTACGATTGCTGTAATTATAATCCCGAAAAATTTCAGCATTACGATTACTGTAATTGTAATCGTACTCTTTATGATTCCGATTACAGTAATCGTAATCCTGAAAATTTAAGGATTACAATTACAGTATTCGTAATCATCAAAATTACGATTACGAGTACTTTACTTGTATTCCTAAATATATTACGATTAAAATTACTGCAATCGTAATCATGAGAACCATGATTGCGGTTAAAATAATTATAATTGAAAAATTTTAAGGATTACAATTAAACGAATCGTAATCGTACATTTAATGATTTCAGTTACAGTAATTACTGTAATAAGAAGTACGACTGCGATTTCTTTAGCTGCAAGATTGCGATACTGCGTAATTTATCAAAAGTCACTTATGAATGTTGAATATGCCACACTTCTGAACAAATGTAGGTTTTTGTAATGGTAATACCATGTCCCCACCAAAAAGTTTCATGAACGAAAGACACAAGATCACGTAAGAACAAGATAGTGAAAAAAGTCAATTTTTTTAGCGGGTTCTTCGCCATCTTGTTTCACTGGAAAACGAGCGAAAAGTAAACAAAGCAAAGAAAACAACGAAAACCCAAAATTAGCCAAAATTATTGTCAGCCACTTTAAACGCACAATTTAGATAAAATGATGCAACAAAATGCTTTAAAATGTGTTGTCATGTTGAATTAACTCTTCTTTACTTGAATAAAAGTGTAAAATAGTGGTGCTTGTGATGTAAACAAACGCTCAGCTGACGAACCCGCTTTCGCAAACTTTTTTCTCAAAACCAGTTACAAATACTAGGTTGTATTTTTGGTTCATGCTTCGGTTTGAGGTTTATAAAACAGTACAAATGTAAAGAACAGTGTTCGGACCAACCAAATCGATTCAGGACTAAATTACTGCAAAAATCGGAGCAAAAACAAATTTTCCGTACCAGACTGAATTTTTCATTTTTGTTTCTGACATTAATTATTTGACTAAAATATTTTCTATTCATGCAAAATAAGAACGCGAGGCAATGTAAGGATAATATGTTACATATTTATGTAATTTTTAGCATTTTCTATATAGTAGAACGTATCTAACACTTAATTTTTCAAAAATCAAACCTTTTCTACTTTATATAAATTGCATTCTACATATATATTTTAACAACTTAAGTAAAGTTCTGCATCCGCCAATTTGTACAGCCATATATCAAAAAATAACGAAGTTACTTTACTGACGCATTGCTATGAAAGAGTTACTTTTTGACAGTGAGATTTGGCTAACTTTAAATCTTTTCATGAACGAAAGACACAAGATCACGCCTTCCCGAAAGAAAGAAAAAAGTTATTTTCTAGCTGTTGAAATCTCGACGCCATCTTTGTTGTAAGAAGTAAACAACGAAGAGAACAAAAAAAAACCGCGTAATTGTTGAACGCATGAATAATCATTTTTATTATGCAAATTCTTCTATAAATCATGTCGTTGTGTTAAATTATTCTTTACCTTATGTGTGCACACGTTGTCACAAGCGAAAATTAAGAAAATTGCAGTAAAAAGCCACCACCAAATTGTAAACAACGAACAAATGTAAACAAACGGCTAATGTCAAAGTCGTCCAACTTTTTTCCTAAATGCGATTATAACGGGCTACTAAGAAGAAGGCTTGATCTTGTATATATGGTTCATGAAATCTTTTTATTGAAACCGGTGGTGAACACTCAAAAAATGGCTCCAAGAGGGGCATAACATGAATGAAAAAAACGGAATAGATTTGAAATCAAGCGGAGTGGAGGAGTAGATTTCAATTTTTTTCAAAAATCGGAGTAAATCTAATCTGATCTTACGAAAGTCCAAACTCTAGTAGGGAACGATTTCTTTACATTTTAATGCTAATGACCCACAGATGGCGGGAAAACACAGGGTTGTATCAGACTCTCGACGTTGTTTCGAGTTGGTTAGCTTTTAACCATCTCAGGGCCAGTTTTTCAGTGCACGGCTGTAGTTTAAAATCAGTTTAAACGCCCGATCTGGCCGGTTTAAACTAAGATCAGCCAATCAAATGTCAGCCAGCTGTTCAATTTAAACTTAGTTTACTTAATCTAAGCTTAAACTGGCACTGAAAAACTGGCCCTCAGTGAAATGGTTAAGTGCTGTCATTTTTATATGGCGAAACTATGCTAAATCAAGTGGATTATCGGGATAACCAACTCAATAGCCATAACTACGTGGTTAGCTCCGGTGGGGACATGGTATAAGGAAATGTAATTTCGCTTTTAATCCAACGGCCGTAGCAGCTCTAACCCAACAACAATTCCAACATAAAAAATGTAGGTTTTTTTAACTTTACATTAAGATACCTTACTATTTTATGTCATATACGATTAGATATTGATATGTCTATAAGACATTCCTACTTTAGCAAAGACAAAAATTTATTAAATTTTTTCTGAGGGCGTGTGTTTATCGGTAACAAAGTTCTATGGGGAAAGCTGTTGAATAATATTTTTACTATGGTGAGACTGTTTTGCCAATCTGCTGTGTGAAATGAAATATTTTTTGACAGCAGTAAATTTTTGATAACCGCAGATTTATGCGGAATAAAATATTACAAATTGAAGTGAAATTAATATTTTAAGAAAACATCTACCATCGTTGATTGCAATTCATCAATTTAAGCTTTTATGTAACGAAAAATTATACACATCAACAATCTTTGCGATTGTCAAAATTTTCTATGCATTTGTCAAAAATTTCACTAGCCTCACGAGCTACTGAAATTATATTCACCTCATAGTTGTCAAAAATTTACTCGTCGCGAACTTTGTTACCGATTCACACTTGCTCTCAGTACAAAAAATTAAATCGAAATTAATTAATTAATTGAAATAACAGACAAAGCCCTTCAAATATTTAAATAACAATAATTTTTCAAAATACTTAAGAAACGCAGCGCCCTCTGGAGAAAAAATAGTTGACAAAAGTCTTCGTTAAAAATTGTCAAAATCCTTGGTTGTCATCTTTTAATTCCTGTCGTAACAAAATGAAACTCATTATTTGACGCTGTTTCCCAAATTTCGCTTTGACATTCCCAAAACTATGTTCCAGTGATTTGATGTCTCTAACGAGTGACACCAATTAGAGGTTGCTTGGATTTTTCACAAGGCGAAAGACAGTTACTGTACGGATGTCTTATACTATCTTTGGTTTCTTTAACGCTGACGACACACAATCAGTTTTGCCTTTCAATTTCCTCACACACATTTCTTGTCAAAAATCATCAAAATTGAAAGTCATTACGTAGGCTGCATTCAATTTGAGAAGAAATTTCATTATCAACATGTCGCCTTCAAGAAAACAGTGTAACTAGCTTCTGAAGAATATTTTCCATTTTAATTCCATTGTATATTAACATTTTGGCTGCATTTCTTTATTCATTCTGAACGTTTGGAATAAACTTTTTTGTTTACTTATTCTTTAGAACGTTCCTGATGATATGTCAACGTATATTTCAAACGCATTCTGTTTATTCCGGCTGTGAAATGGGATTATCCGGAATGTTTAATTAACGCAGCCTTTAACATGCATAAGCATAGTATTTTTTTATTTTCACAAAATTCGCATGCCAATGCTGAAAACCTGATCAAAATTGAAAGCAAAATTGAAACTCAATTGAAAGGGAAAAAATAATATAAAAAAAACTTTTTAATATACAACGCTTTTATAAATGGACTGTTTATAATGACTTTTGCTAAAATTTCAAAATCAAAAGTTATCAAAACAAATTCTATGGGACTGAGAAGTATTATTTTCTACTTTTT
>NW_016159331.1:21467-25050 GCF_001687245.7 Rhagoletis zephyria | reverse complement strand
GCGCCTCTAGCGCATCCGCCACATAACACATTGAAATCCGAGCGCTTAAGCAGTATTTTACGATGTCGTTCAATTTCATGCGCAAGCTTGCGACGCTCAAATTTCGTGTAATTGTGTGTGCAGAAAACCACCATCGTTTTGCCAAATTTTATTAATTGATGAATATTTTGATGTTTAATCAAGAAATTGAATATTATCTATCAACATTGAAGAAATATTAAATTAAATGGTTATGATCATATGTTTAAATTAATATTTACTTGTGAATAATACATAGATATAAATGTGTATATGTATNAAATGCTAAAAGCAACCCTGTGACCTTCCAAAATTTCCACGATTCGAACAAGGTTTAATGAGAAAAAGGNCATACATAAATACATATATGTATGTACATATGCATACACGTACATAATTGATTAGTGTTCATGCAAACAAAAATGCAATCGCTTCTAATCACTCTAATCAAGCTATGAACATCAAAAACCAAATATGTACTAATGTATGAACATACATACAAATACTACAAAAGAAAACATACAGCCACTGCGCTTACTATTCCCCGAACTCCCGCTTCTCACGAGCAAGACATTCATTCATAAACGTAAAAACTGCCATTCAGAAATTCGTGCGCACGTTGCACACTTACCCCGCTACAAACATGAGCCGTCCACAAGTTGATTTTCGTCGCGGCGATGACAAAATCTAAAATTTTATCAACCACCCATGATTTNACTTCAAATAAATGATGTAAAATGTTTTATATATGGATCTAGTTTTAATATAATATCTAGTACTTTCGTCTACATTGCTTTTATTATAAGTTTTCACGAGTTGTTGCAGTTTTCTGCAATTGTCTCTGGCCGATGCATACATGCTAAAGCTAAATAATTTCGCAATTTCTACCCTATTAAACGTTTATATTTTAATAAAATGTGATCAATTACTTAAGAATATATAATTTCCGATCAAACTATAACACTGAATGCTTGAGAAACAATTATTTAAATCCAATGATCAATAGTGAACGCACGACGAGCGAATTTTGGAACACTAGCGAATTATGCATATTAACAGTAAATTATTTCTAACTTTCTACCCTTTAAACGTTTATATTTTAATAAAATAAAAATAAATTAAAAGTAATTGATCACTACTTAATAATATATAGTAGTTTAGNATACCAGGATTTCATAGAATTCTGAAAGGTTTCACAATTTTTTTAAGAATATTCTTTAAGAAATGGTACAGTTCTTGTCAACTGCTTCATATGTTTTTCTTTACAGATTTCTAAAAGAATCGTTACAGATTTCCGACACTCTTAAAGATTTCGGGAGAATTTGTTTGCAGGGTATATATATACGTATATATGTATGTATACGTGGATAAGTAAATAAAGCAAAACGGACGATAATTTGACACAAGCGTGCTCATAAGAAGAAGCATAGCTTCTATCGCTATCACCTGTAATTGATGCGCCTTGTCAACCACCGCGCCGATTGGAAAAGTGGCAACAGCGGTCAAAATCCCCCTTCCCTTTGCACACTTCTGGGATCAAAATAAAATATTTTTTCCACTTGTTACCGAAATCATGCATCTGCGCCGACATGTGCGCAAAATCACTTCGCTTTCGTTTCCCCCTTCTTGTCTACGAGTTCTCTTCTTCTTCTTCAATAACTTCGATGGCGATTGAAACGCAAAAAATTCATTTCAACCGCGAAATTATTCTTTATTTTATTTTAGAAATAAATTCATAAAAAATAACCGCCTCGGGTAGGATATGAACCCTGACAACAATTGCAGCAAAGTATCGTTTATCGCCACGCATCAACCAACTATGCCACAGCACTTANAAATAAATAAATAATAAATGTAAATATATACATACATACATATGTTTAAATAAATTATAATAAAATAGTTTTTATAAAAAGGTCCATTTTACATGACTTTAGACAATTGCGGAAAAAAGTCAAAAAAATGCCATAGAAAATCTTATCAACTTAGCTGAAATAGAAAAATTCATACATGTTTGCAAAAATCAATTTGCAACAATCAGCAAATCGATTTCATGCAAATATATTTTCGGCAAGCAAGCAAATGTACAAAAACCCGCTCCTTTCCCCGTTTCCCCGCTTCTTCTGTACACTTGTCGTTCTGACTTCCATTTTTATTTTAGAGTTTGTTTTGATCCGATACAAGCACGCGCCTGCCTCCGCAAGCATCCCCTCTGCCTAGTGCTTATTATATTTCTGTTCCTCTTTCCTTTTTCGTTCTTATTTTTTCATTTTGCTTTGAATTATAGTAAATTTGCTCGAAGTGTGGTGGCACGGAAAAATTTTTGGTATGGTGGCAGCCGACACTTCTCTGCCGACACCGTCGGTCGAGTGGTGCACTTTGTCGACGAGTGGTATATTTGGCCGACTGCACCCCAAAATTTCTGGCACCAATTAGTTCACACAGAAAATGCGCCCTCTCATTTATAAACGTTCTCTGCTATTGCACTGTTAATAGAACCGTTTTTCCCCCGAAGGGTAAAAAACGGATATTTAGGTTTTAGCCGTAGCTTAAACCACATTTGAGATTACCCCTTTCAATGTTCACTGAGCAACCCTGCACCCTGGTGCATGACTGCGGTAGTTGTCTAGGCGTTGTTGTAACAACCCTGTGTTTGTCTTTGTTTGACAGGACGGGCAGCGTGGGCGGCAAGTGACCTTCTTATATCAGTACCTTGAATTGACCCAGTCGGCAAGGCAATGAAAGTGTGTGGTTTAAGCTACGGCTAAAACCTAAATATCCGTTTTTTACCCTTCGGGGGAAAAACGGTTCTATTTAGGTGTTTGAGCCTTCGCTTAAACCACATTTGAGATGTGTTTATTATCTGCCGACTGCGCGGACCGCAGCGTACTGTGACTATGAATGAAACCAAGTTCTTTGTATATATTTAATTTTTACAATACTCCCTTTTAATGAAATGTGTTACCTTAAATTAGGTTTACAATAACGGCGTGAAAGACTTGGCCAACTTGTTTTTACTGCACGGGTTAGCCTTAGCTATTTCTTTAAAATAATGGTTGAAAAATGTATTCTTAGATCTCCAGTTTCCTCTTTGCAGCACTTCATCTATATTACTGCTATTTGTGATCCAGAGGTCCGTTGCTACTGCAGCCCTAAAGCTTCCCGCGGACGCAGAAATTCCTGCCTCTTTGAAGAGGGTTCTTATCCACCCTGCAATGACCGAACGTGATGCGCATTTCGCCGAACCCCTTGTAGTAATAAACAAATTATCTACATTTTTTCTGCGGTCTGCCGACAGAGCAATTAGTGTTCTCACCCAGAAAACTAAATCAAGCATTAAATCTTCATTTTCAGTTTCCTTTTGAAGCAGCCAGCCAGACTGCTGATAGAATGATGAGTCTGTCTTAGAACCGAACTTAGGCCAAAAGATAAGGGAGTCCCCCCAGGGTTGTTACAACAACGCCTAGACAACTACCGCAGTCATGCACCAGGGTGCAGGGTTGCTCAGTGAACATTGAAAGGGGAAATCTCAAATGTGGTTTAAGCTACGGCTAAAACCTAAATA
>NW_016159331.1:13888-16028 GCF_001687245.7 Rhagoletis zephyria | reverse complement strand
TTGTCCTCAAAAGCTCCGTCATTTATAGTCAATAGTGTTAAGTCATGTACTCTTCTACCAGATGCCAGTAGCAATAGGATGGAAGTGTGTCTAGACACGGCAAATATACTATTTTTATTAACTTCATAAGTGCGTAAATAATTAATCAAATCTTCTATTTCCCAGGTAATTGGCTTCTTAGTAGACGGATTAGCGGCGAATATGCCTCTTAGAACTCTTTTTATTAGCGGATGAGATGAGAGTTCTTCCGAGCGAAGAGGGTTTGAAAAATTTACAACCACAGACCTGTTAAGTGCTATCGATTTTGGAGCTAGTTGTATAGTCTCGTAAAGATGGCACAGGTACTTCGCCACTGAGTGTGCCTCTGGATTATCCACCAAAACTTTATTTTTGTGAGCCCAGTTACACCATCTTGACCATGCCTGCCGGTAGGTCTTAAGTGTCGACTCTCTCCATGATGATTCCAGAAGCTTTACCTCTGCGCTACTCCAACCTTCTATAAGCTTTTCCCAGCCCGAACCTTCCAAACCGCCAACTTTAAGTTGTCTACACCCGGTGGAGGCCGATTTGTCTGCAGGTCGATCAAATTCTCTGTTAGGTTTGGTATGTGAAAAGGCTTGTCCACTACTATTCGTCGAAGAGCAGGAATCCAGAAAGCTTTGTCCCATACTGGCGCCACAAGTAGATAACAGCCCTTTGATTAAGCCGCAGTTGCATTCACACGTGATATAATAGCTAGTGTCGGCAAGCTGTGGGAATGCCCAGGAGATGGCGTTTGTTCAGCTATCGAAATCATTACACCGACGGGGTGGGCAGCTCTGCTGGAACATATTTACCACAGCAGTGGTTGCGGCGTTTTGTTCTGCAACAATAGCCTGCAATGATGACATGTCATATAATGTCGACGAACAAAGATATAAAATTTAAAATGACTAACCTTATTCCCAGCCGATTTGGGAGACCACCCTTGGTCACGACCAGAACGCATTTACCAAGAGGAAAAACCGCAGGGATTGCAGTAGTTCTTGCAATCACCGTTGATGATGCTGTGCTTGTAATTAATAGTCTGAAAATACAAAAATATGCATTAATGAAATCTTATACACATCAAATAAATAAATTTCAATAATTTGTTTACCATTTCACAAACCGAATTACCAAGAAATCGAAACTCACCGCGATGCGATACAGAACTAAAAACCAACAGCGCTGCATTTTCTTGGTAAACAACACAAGCGCTCAGAGCAAACTAATCCGCAAAATTATTTTGTGAAAAATAATAGTTGAAAAGAGTTTTTACACATGATTATCACATTAAGTCATAAGTGCAAATTATTGTGATTATTTTTAGTTGCATATAAATGTATTACCTTAGACTTTTTTTAAATGTTTTCTAATATTCATTCTTTTGGGCCGCAAAAGCAACCATGCGCTCAATTTCTTGTGGGGAAATTTGGTCCCCATAAAGGACTTTCACCACGAAACAGCTCCAAAAACAAAAACCTTTTCTACTGGTATACTGTGTTTATTATTTTACATTATTTGGATAAAGAAATTTACGCAAATTCGATATCGATGTGATGCTGATAGAAATCTGGTCCAATTTGTGAACAACTCTGTTTGTTTTGTTTCCTAATTAAATGAGGAAATTTTAATTGACAGGACCGACAAATAAATATATACACAAACAAATGTTCGGTTATGGTTAAAACAATTCAAGTTTTTGTATTGAATTTTTGGTTTAAAATTTGTTTTTTTCCTTTTCAGTAGGGTTCTTTGCACATTATCTTCTGCGTGAGAATTTATCGGAATAGATACGGATCTGAATAAGCGAATGGAACACGGCTGTTTGTCAAAAGCATACGATTTCGAACTCGCGTAAATGTACATTTGCTAAATGCGATAGCATGAACGCTTTTTGAAATTTTATGTCCGAAAGTGCTAAATGTTGCATTTTAAATGCAGCAAAAGCGCTGCATAAGAGTGTGTTAGTGAAAGTGTGAAAGTATTGAAAATTTAAAGGGGAAAATTGATTGTGTAATGGCCCGGTAAGCGTGAAGTTAAAGAAGTTGGCTCAAGAAAAAAATCTTGGGAACAAATGCACAATACCACCAAATCTCGAATTAAAAAAAAAAAAAAA
>NW_016159331.1:3037-11370 GCF_001687245.7 Rhagoletis zephyria | reverse complement strand
CGTTTTCCTCGCCCTTTACAATTTTATCCACACCCCTTATTGTCTCCAAGCCTTCGTTAGCTGAGAAAACGGCCTTGAATTTTTCCAACACCAAATTGGCAAGAGGTCTCTGCGCTTCTATAAGCCGCATGGGCAATGTGTATATTTTTTAATCTTAAAAAAAAATTGTAAATGCTATAATAATTTTTTTAAAGGTAGAAAAGGCAAAAAAAGGCAAATATCTTAAAAAAGGCAAAAAAAGGCAACATCAAATGTGTATATATGGAATCAGAGAAAGCTAAATCGTGGACATTCTTAATCGAATATGCTCTATCTCGTTAGCAGAAAAAAAGGCAATTTCCATAAAATCCGTTCCCTGGTTATAACCTTCTTTATGACTTTAATATTAACCAATTAATCACAATTCATTAAATAAAAACACCTCAAAATCACGCGTCTTACTTTGGTTGCATATGCAAATTAAATGGCGGAGTTCAGCCGTCAAACTCCAAAATATGCAAAAGAATAAGAGACAAAAGAAGATACTATATAACCCAGTAAGCATTAAAAATATAAACCTTTCCAGGGCAATAGTATAAGTGCAGAATACGTTCATTTCTCTGATTGGAAAAATTTATATTGGGATCGATAGGTGTCTTAGTCCTGATTATAGACATAATAGACATCACTGGGGCGGCAGCCCCAGGTTTACCACACAGAAAGGAAATTCTAGTTACCTTATCCTTTTCCAAGGCTACAAGTTGGTGCACACCAAAAGGAGAATTCTATTTGGTAAGGGCTATAAGTGTTCTCTGCGAAAAGTGTTCAGCCTCACTTCTTTCGCCTGATAACGACCTTGGGAAAATTTATTTTATTTAAAAACCCCACCCGTAATGCCGTTTTTCGCCCATTTTCAAACGGTTCCGTGATTGTCTGTGAGAGGGCCCCGGAAGGGGCGGGGTGCGGCTTTTCGTAAAGTGGGACTGTCCCCTTTCAAATGGTGGGCAGGGGTTACGGAGCCACGCCCCTCCCCCTCCGCCCCACCCCAAAAACGTAAGGCAAATAACTAAACATTTCCCATCTTGGTCCTTAAATTTTTAAGAATACAATTATTATAATCATAATGGTAAAAAATATGATTACAATTAAAGTAATCGTAATCGTATATGGGTATTTCCATACGTCGCATACCTGACAGTCGTACGTTTCAATGTGATACAAAAAAGGAATACCATTTGTTTTCTTTAACTTTTTTGGGCCATTGTATAGCACATAATTAGCTCTAAATTTAACCGAAAAATAAAATCAGTCGAACAGCTTGGTCCTAAAATATAAGCATTTAAAGAGAGTGTCGTTACGTGACAAAAAATGGAATTTGATTTTTTCTTTTCTTACAAAATCGCAAAACTCTGCGAATTGTGGATGGCTATTTTCATGAAACTTATTTTAATATGATTTGAAGCCATTCTAGTTGTTTTTAGAGTTTTTTGAATTAGTGCAAATTGTTTAAATTTTCCTTTACAGCCCCAAGTGTGAAACGTGACGTGACGTAGCGTCACGTGACATAAATTTCCATCGTTTTATTTTTGTTAGTATTGCTTTTAGATGAATCTTTAACGCAAATAAAACATGTATTTTGCGTCGAATATACTTTATATTTTGACTTCAGCGCCAATTCAGGGTCAGGGTGTTGGAAATCTATGATTTATTATGTTTCAAATACATACGCCAAATTCGAACCAAATCGGACCATAAATACGGTTTTTCGAAATACCTCGACCTTGGCACCACCTAGGAAGACCATTTTACGCAAACATGATTCTACTTACATAGCCAGTATATATTGAAAAAGTCTATGTTCGTTATGCCTATAGCTGGGCTCGTCGATGCCATTATCGTCGATACCATAGAGACATTCGTCATCGTCGCAAACCCATAGTTTCATCGAGTCTGCTGCCGTGGATGTCTGCTTGGGGCCTTCGCCGTTTCCGACACGACGTACCACATAACGATCGTTCGGTAAACATTTCAATGCCTGGTAGGGTCCCAAAAACTTATGAGTGAACTTCGAACCTGGTGCTTGCTGTGTCCGACGTATGGCAACCATGTCTTCCTCTTTGTAAATCCATGCTTTCTTTCTCTTCTTATTGGCTCAGTTCTCTTCCTGCGTCTGCAGGATCTCCTCGTGGGCATGACGTCGCAGGTCATTTCGCTCCTCATCAAATGAGGTGATGGATTCGCTTTCCAGTAGATCCACTAACTGCTGATCTTCTTTAAATTGTGCGTCAACCCCAAAAAGGAGTCTAAACGGTGTAGCCGCTGTACTTCGGTGCGCCGTTGTATTAAGAAGACGCTGGGCAACTTCGAGATGGCGATGCCATTCGTCGGGTTCCGGGGCAGATAACTTTGTAAGGAGTGGGATTAATGACCGGTTTACCCTCTCTATTTGGCCGTTAGCTCTCGGGATGCCCGTCGTTGTTAACACGTGACTAATGCCTCATCACGGCAATATTCCGCGAACTCTTTCGAAGTGAAAGCGGTGCCGCGGTCACTAACAATGCGTCTTGGATTGGTAAATGCATATGCTTATTTCCGTAGCCGCGCGATGACCTCCGCCGCTGTTGTTGACCTAGTCGCATATAACCGAACAAATTTTGTGAAAGCGTCGATGACAGCAAAGATGTGGCGATATGATTTTCTTGTCGATGGCAGCGGACCCAAGTGGTCCGCATGGAACGTGTGAAAAGGGTAGCTTCCCTTGTCTCTTGGATGGAGGAATCCTTCCGATTTACCGGCTTTCCGCTCTGCTAAGATGCAAGATAAACAGCTTTGAATTACTTTCTTGATTTTCTGTCGTAGACCTGGCATCCAGTAGACATCTTCGATGCATCGATCTTGGAACAACGATACGCGATTCATCGCCTACGTCCTTATACAAAAGTCCACGCCAAATGCTATAACCATCATGAACGCCGTTCTCAGCTAGTGCAATTTTTTCACTCAATTCGTCGTTTTCACGTTGAAGTTTTTTTAGCCTCTTTGTAAGGCTGTCCTCGTCTGCTGTAACCACCAAACATGACGAGAGTGGATAGCGACTCAGTGCGTCGACGTGCTTCAGACTGCGTCCCGGTCTATGCTCGATGGCGTATTGAAATTCTTCAAGCAATAGTGCCCAACGTGCCACCCTAACGCACAAATCTCTCTTCTCCTTGGTCATCGTGAACGCTTTGCAATCGGTGACTATTTTAAATGGAATGCCCAATAGATACACCCGGAACCTGCGCAATGAACGGACGATAGCCAAAACCTCCAGCTCGTAACTTGGATACTTTTCCTCCGCTTGAGTCGTCTTACCGCTGGCAAAATATATTGGATGCATCAGTCCGTCGTCCGCAACTTCATGCAATAGTATCGCTCCATACCCGTCTTTAGAGGCGTCCGTGTGAAGTTCAGTCCTAGCTCCTGTTCTATATAGGCTTAGTACTAGTCGGCTGGTCAAGTACGTCTTCAGTTCATCCATAGCATGCACCTCAGCATCATCGAATTTAAAAGTAACATTTGTTCTCAACAGATTGGATAGGGGACGCGCTATTCGTGAATAGTCTGTAATAAACTTTCTAAAGTAGACTGTTAAGCCTAGGAAGGCTTGTACTTGTCGAACATTTGCTGGCTTAGGAAAATGCTTTACGGCTTCGATCTTCGTCTCAGACGGCTTCACCATTCCGTCTTCAATGATGTGGCCCAAAAACTCGACGCGTCTTGTAAGAAACTGGCATTTCTCCAGATTGATATCGAGTCCTGCTTTCGATGCAATGCCTAACACTCGTTTCAGCCGCTCTAAACCGTCGACGTAGTCCGCAGAGATGACTATTAGGTCATCCATGTATGTCAGCACGATTCCCTCACGGATGGCGTCACGAAAAACAGCGTTTATATACCTCTGGAACACCGGTGGAGAGTTGCAGAGTCCAAACGGCACGCGCAAAAACCCAAACTGCCCATCTGGCACAACGAAGGTGGTGTATTTTACGCTAGCGTCTTCGACCCTTACATGGAAGAACCCATTCCTCAGGTCCAAGGTACTGAACATCTTTGCGCCCTGGAGTCGATCTAGCTGATCTTCGATCAAGGGCAGCGAGAATCGATCCCTAACGATTTTTCTGTTTAAAAGCCTGTAATCGACACAAAGCCGATGTGAACCATTCTTCTTTTTGGTAAGTACCACGGGATTGGCGTAGTCGGATGAAGATGGTCTAACTATTCCCTGGCCATCCCACTCCGCAACCTGCTTGTTGACTATATCTCTTTCAAGAGGCGACAGTCGCCTCGCCTTTTGATACACGGGCTCATTGTCCTTGAGCACAAGCCTCATGCTAACCGTCGTTTCGATCCTCTTTCTAGGCTGATACTCGGTAACTAGCTTTCGAACCTCCGCCTTCATGTCGTCGTTCTCGATGTAAGACAATCTCATCCCTTCTTTACTATCCTCTTCGCATAAATTGATTTGCATAATTTCAGCTACCTCGTCATCTTCGTCTGCATCAATGCAAATGAGCCCTTTCTTCGCATGAAAGTTCCTCTTCTCCAGAAAATCTGTTCCAATAAGAAGGCGATGGCTTGACAAGCTATCGGAAATAACGCAAATTCGTATTGGAAACAGACGCCCATCTATTTGTATTTTAGTATCAAACTCCCCAATTCACGATAACTCGAGCAAAAATTGAGATATCTCAACGAAATTTGGTATGTAGGTTTCCGTTAATCCAAGGTAGGTTGGTATTGAAAATGGGCGAAATCGGACTGTAACCACGCCCACTTCCCATATAACGGTAATTTTCAGAAATACGAAAACTGCGATATTTTAGTAACTACTGGAGATTATTCACTCAAAATTGATATTTACAATAAGTTTTAGACAAAAATAAGAATATTATAAATTTTTGGAACAGTTATTTTATAATTTATTTCATACAATTGAATTAATTAATAAAAGTCATCTGTAATATAACACTGTTCAACAGAAGTTTGGCAGAGTAACACTGGTCTATTTCTGAAAGTAGTAATCATGTTGATAATTTTTAGAGTGAAAAGTTGCCAAGTTCATTTTTAGAAAATTTACAGGGGACAAAAAAAAATTTTTTAAACCAATTCCTTTAAGAATTTTGCAGAATGTTCCGTTGCAAATGAAAAGATTTCGAGTTTTTTGTGAGCCTATCGATTTTTCTGTGCCTCTTTCAGACTTAGTAAATTTGCCTTTAATTAGGGTTGCCAGACGGACTGCTTTTGGAAGTAAACGTATTCCTTTTTATTGCAATGTACTCCATTGTACTCCCAAAAAAAAATATCTGGAAATAAACTCCTTTATTAGCTTTGTACTTCTTTATAGATTTTGCGAAAAAGTAGTTTATTGTTAATTATCCACAGATTTTACTTCAATTTTATTAATTTGTTTTTAAATTTTAACCTTCATTTGGGTTTACCGGCGGTAAACACTTTGGGAGAAAAGCGCAAGTCTTCGTCGGTTACTTTATTACATATCTTCTGTAACCATAGGCTAATTTCCCCCATTTGGGTCCTTTATACTCCGTCTTTTGTCCAACATAAGGCCTCATACTCAGCAATCGAAAAGACTCGAAACCTGAAAAAGAGGTTCGTGCCGCATGTACTTATCTCCCAAAGCTGGCAAATGCAAAATAGGATTCAAATTTTAAAACCAATTAATAAAATTAAAGTAAAATGTAACCTTAACTAGCAACTACAACACAAAGTTAACAAACAAAAAACACAAAATCTATAAAGAACCCTTTTATTTTTCAAAAAACCTGTGCGACAGTTATTATTTTGCGCGCTGTACTTTGCCATTCATATTGTGGCAAACACTACTTAGTAACTAAAGTTAAGTGTGATCGTGAAAAGGTGTAAGCATAGCCTTAGGGGCAGGGCGCTCGGGTATAATAATCAGAAAAATATTAAATTAATTATACGGCTTAAATTAAAAAAATGGTCATACATTCAGGAAGAGTCTGGAATTCTTTTGTAGTTTTTAGTTTTTTAGTTGGGGAAACTTTCCTATAAGGGCGGTCATTGAGAACTGAATTCTACGGAAAAATACTGTGGACGCAAATGAAAATTGTGACTTTTGGCAATTTTTCTAAGGGGTCCGCAGGGGCCCTAGGTGGACGGGAGCAACATTTTTGTCAATGGCGGTTCATGCCCTCTCCAAAAAGATCACCATGGCGCATATTCATACAAATATTTAGTATTCAACTAAGTCGAAACTATTCTAAGTCACAACTAAAGCTATTCATAGTCGCCTTAGTTTCGACTTTTCTAGGGAGAAGTATTTTATTAAATTAAGGGAAAACGGAAATATGTAAAAATTAAGTTGGTAGAGGGTGATTTTGATAATATTGAATAATCTCCAATTAAAATTTACAAAGATCGATCCATTTTAATCGGAAGATGAAATTAAATGCGTATTACAATTCGAATAAAGCTACATCACAATTTTATAATTGGAATAATTTAGATAAATTCTCAAATAATAAGTCAGTTTCACGCAAGTTCTTTTAAAGTAAATTTGTGCATAACATTTAGATATCTACTATTTGTATGTTTCACAGCATGCTTTCGATAAACATCGACTTCACATCACTGCGGTTGTTCTGGCTATTTCACACAATTAACAAGAAAATGATACCTTATTCTTTTGCATAATCATGCAATGAAAATAAAAATTACATAAACGGATGATCAAACTTGACATTATTTAATAAAAATGTAATTTTTCCAAAACATCGTAAAGAAAAATCGATACATTTTCACCCTCGTTTTGCTATATCGTAAACTAAGTCGAAACTACTTAGTAGAAGTCTGAAATGCGACTATGAATAGAAATAAATTTTAAGTTGGTACTTAAATTTAAGTTGCAACTTTGTTAGTTTCGACTTAGTTGCTGGACTATGAATACGCGCCCATTTCTTTAACAATCGTCCCTATTGGAAAGCCAACCAATATAGTTATTTATTTTTCACACTTATTGTTGCTTTGAAAAAGATTTCTAAGATATCTTTGTTTGTTTGTACCTAATTTATGGTAATTTGTAACAATAAATTGCAGAAAAAAAAATTTACTCCTTTTTTATGTCATGTACTGCTTCTTTTCTATCGAAAATATAAATGTACTCCTTTCTCCGTTTCAAAATCTGGCAACCCTACCTTTAATTGAATATAAACGGGAAGAAATAAAACAAGCACTTTACCTTGCTTCCTATATCCAAATATGAGATTTCACAAAAAGTGGACTTAGCAACTTTTCACTTAAAGCTACCGATATTTTAATAGGTCTTTCTTTGTAGGACTTTCTTTTCGCTGGCAACTACGCTTCAAAAAATGTTTAGATATTCACAATAATAGTTAGATTAAAAAATAAAAGTCCGGGAATAAAATAGGCACTGAATCGGGTTTCGATACAAGTACATTCTTCCGATACCTACTCAGTACTCGGTTCAAAAGTATCGATACCAAAATTACTTGGTATCGGATGAAAAGTATCAAGTATATACTTGAATTTACTTGTATCGTTTTATCCCTATTTGTGCATGTTAATACAATGCGAAGCTGTCACGTAAAGCGAAGCAAAAGTTTTATGTGGTATCAGGTTGAGTGAACGATGTCGATGTTTTTCACTTTTGTAGTCGATGTATGGTCCAGTAAAACATCGATATACTTGGACGAAACATCGATGTTTTGAAATTATCGATGCATTGTTTGCATCTCAGTATATCCAGTAAAAAAACTGTGGTGAAGTCCTTTATGGGGATAAAGTTTCCAGAGGTGAAATTTTAGGTAGCACACAATTTCTTACACGCATGGTTGCTTTTCAGCACTCATGAAAGAAACTTAAGAAATATTTGAAAAAAAAGTTCATATAGTACATTAATTTTGAAAGAAATACCATATAATGTATGTACTCTGGTTAATAATATCAAAAAATGTATTAGAACCACCGTTTAATGTTATATTTGATACAAATTAATATTGCTGCCCCGAACGCTCTGCGCCTTGCCACTGAATAATAGATTTACTTAAAATTACATCCCTGGTCCTTGTTCTTTCTGTATCGCATCGTGGTGAATTCACATTTCTCAGAAATTTGACAACAAAACAAAACAAAGCAAGTATTTTATTTGCTAATTTTTGCGATTTCTATTGTTTAATGTAAATTTGTCTTTTTAGGATATGTCGAGCCAACAAAGAAGGCACAGTTGGAAAATTTAGTAATTAGTATTGAAGTAGCTGGCATATTTGGAAAATTATGCCGATAAACAGGATGGAATTTGGTAAAGTAAGTGC
>NW_016159331.1:0-259 GCF_001687245.7 Rhagoletis zephyria | reverse complement strand
CCAGTGCTTAAATAATTTTCACCACATTAAATAGCTGCACAACACCCTAATTGCCGAAAAAGCGTTGCTTGCAACACTAGTCCTTTATGGGGACCAAACTTGGCGAAAAAAAAAATAGCTAAGTTTGTTTACTGGATATACTGAGATACTGAGCTTCCAAAACCAAAAAATTAGTGGTGACCCCAAGTCGTTACAACATGACGGAATCGTCAAAAGGGCGCATCGACGGATGGGGAGAATATTTCATCGAACAAAATGC
>NW_016159330.1:88006-89538 GCF_001687245.7 Rhagoletis zephyria | reverse complement strand
CCTGAAGATGGCCCTTTCTGTTCGACTAGTCCCACTACCAAGTTATCGATACGCGGTTTATCCGATTGTGGCGGATCGATTACGCTAGGGATGCGTTTCGAGCCTAATGGGATATCACATTTGTTTTTGTTTGCTTAAGAAGCCGGGTACCCTGTAATAAGGCAGAATCAATGGAATATGGAGGCCCGCCTTATATTCATCGAAATTCTTGAGAAAGCGAATGTACTGAATGAGTTAACGTGTTGTAATTAAATCGGCGGAGTAATGGCCAAGCACTCGGTGTTTAGCATCGAGCAGTTCATATGAATTCGAACCAAGTTTTCGTGAAACACAGGCTCTAATTTTTGGTGGGGCTAGTTTTTGTGCATACCCTCTCCGGCCACGAACTGTTTAAGATTGGGAATGTACACTTCCGAGCCTATCTCGAAATGGCGTTCTCTTTTGCGGGTCAAGGGCCGTTGAACGGTTTGTTGATATTGTTCGAACTGTTTGTCTCGAATTTCATCAGCCAGAACTTTACGCTGTTCCACATCCTATGTATGGTATGGATTTACATCCAATAATAATTTATATTCGTTTCCATCTTTCACATATTCACGACCAGTGTGCAGGAAATATGGCGTGTAGCCCGTCGCTGAATGCACTGAAGTGTTAATATCATGAATAACACGAGAAATATAGTTTTCCCAGGTGGAATGTTCAAGAAGGTCAGCCAAGTGAGCACGTAATCCAAGTTTAATGCTTTTGTTTGTCGCCTCGACCTGATTGGCTTGTGGATGGTACAAAGGCGTTTTCATGTGTTTGATGTTATAATCGGCGCAAAGCTGTGCGAAAGTTTGACTGATGAATTGGGTACCATTATCTGATATAATGAGTTCGGGGCAGCCATGCACCGTGAATATATGTCGAAGATAATTGACTACGGATATGGCGTTTGCATTTTTCATGGGCTGCGCCCAGACATATCGCGAGTAACAGTCGATGGCTACGAAGATCCATTGGTTACGATTTTTAGACATGGGCAGCTTACCGACGAAGTCAATCGATAATTGCCTACCCGGTCGTTTTGGTTCTCTATATTCGCCGTGAGGTGTTTTGGTGCTAGTAATCTTGGTTTAATGCGGTGGCATAGTTCACATTGCCGAACGTACTGGTAAACGGACTCATACCTGTTTGGCCATTAATAGCGTTGTGAGATACGTCTATAAGTTTTCCAAACACCCTGATGCGAATGTTGCTTATAATTTTCATCGAGGACTTTTGCTGCCAGAAGATGGTACACAAAGTGTCCACAGTATTTCCGCACTTTGATTGGAACATTTCAATCGATGATATAAGAGGTTGTTCTCGATTTTATATCTATCTAATGGTTTTTTTGAGGCCATGGCGTGCATTTTGTTGTACCATTTATCGCACGTGTTTGGGTCAATGTTGATCACGGATGTGATTGGGGTACGATTAACGGGAAAATTACTCGGAAGGTCAATTGGATTTCGACGAACGATGTTGAGAAGAGCAAAAGAACGAGATAA
>NW_016159330.1:81346-83462 GCF_001687245.7 Rhagoletis zephyria | reverse complement strand
AGCGAGGCATCGGTATAAACCTTGAATGGTTTTGAATAATCGGCCATAGTCAGAACGGGAGTGGTAGTTAAACACTCTTTGAGTTTGAGAAAGGCTTGTTCAGTTCAGCAGCGGTATTACATTCAATGGGACCTTTTCGGTTTCCTTTATACAATTCACAAAGGGGAGCTGTGAACTCCGAAAAATTTGGAATAAATTTACGGTACCAGCCTGCTGCACCAACGAACCGTCTGACTTCTTTGCCGTTTTGCGCCGTGCAAATTCAACAATCGCTCGAATACGAGATGGATTCGCAGATAAACTTTCTTGATACAAAACGTAGCCCAGGAATTCCAATCGTTTACAACAAAAATTCGATTTGGATGTTGAGATGGCCAAGACGGCCCCAGCTAGACGTTTTGCAACAATAGCCAATATCTTAACGTGTTCTTCAAACGTCGAAGTGCAAATTATAAAATCATCCACATATGCGAATGCATGGTGAACCAAATCACGGAAAATTTTATCAATGAGAATGGCTAATTTGGCGGGCGAATTTCTCAACCCCATCGTCATGCGACGAAAAGCATAAAGTCTGTTACCGAATGCAAAAGCGGTTTTCAGTTGACTCGATTTTGCCAAAGGAATTTGAAAGAAAGCTTGAGACAGATCAATACTGGTTAGGTATTTAGCGGACTTTAGTCGTGCTAAAATTTGGTTAGTGTCCGTAATTTGATAGGCATTTGGAATGGTAACTTTATTCAGCTCTCTCGCGTCCAAGCACACGCGACACGTTCCGTCTTTATTCTTTACAGCCAGAATTGGTGACCGCCAAGGGCTTTCTTCGATAGTCATAATGATGTCACGACTACGCATTTTATCCGATTCGGCCTGAACTTGTTCAGCCACATATGGCGATACTGGATACTGGCGTTTCATGGCGGGTTTTGCATCACCCGTATCAATTACGTGTTCGATCTGATTAGTGACGTTTAAAGGACCAGACTCAGGAGTTGGATTAAAAAGTCTGAGAACGGCGTCCAACATTTGTCTTTGATCTGGGGTGAGATTATGTGGAAGGCTGACACTCGTTATTTTTGGGGTATCTAGTTCACCCTCTAAACCGAGTGTGGAAGCGTCAATTGGCTCCAGATCATTACTCATAGAAGATACCTGAGCTTGTGCTTTCCCACTCCCACACTAAATTTATCCGCCGTAACCATTTCGACTTTAGCGGATGAAACTTCTTCAGTATCACCTTTGGCTGTATGTTTTAAAAATCGTTGAACTTTCTCTTGGTTCTGCACTAGTTCGAAAAAGAAGGCCTCAAGGAATGTCCGTCCCATAATTGGGTGTTTCAGTGAGATAGGCACTACAAGAGTTGGCACAAGTCGGGTAAGACTACCAACCGTATATAATACATTCACTTTACCAATGGCCTTAAATGAAATCGAATTATCGGCAAGACCAATGGAGGTTTTGGTAGGTTGCAACTGCCCCCATCTGTACTTCTCATAAAATGTTTGTGAAATGACTGTGACTTCAGCTCCACCATCGAGTAAAACCGTATGAGAATGGTTGTTAACCATAACCGTGAGATAATCGCGACGATCGTTCGGCATATTATATGTCAAGCATTTTTCTGAGATAAAGAAAACATCGCGGAGTCGTGGTGGATTAACTTTGTTGTCTCCGTCTTGATTGTGATTAGGGACTGGAGCTGAAGTAGGTTTGGTACTTGGTGGTGTTCGCTCAGAACATTGGGTTGATGGTTATTTGCCATCCCTTTGAGTTTGATTATACTCGTTAAGAATCAGAGTAGAATTATTACTGGAATTCGGGACCGAAGATTTGTCGATTTGCAGAGGGACTTCGGTAGAGTGCGGATTGTTAGAGACAGTGGATTTAGATAAAGTTGTGGATTCTGAGTACGATGGACCACTATTCCCAATCGACTCCCTTACGCGTTTTTTGAACACGGGCATTGATCAGACGTAACCCCTGGTCGTGTACATTTGTAGCAGATCACCCTATTCGGTTGCGTTCGACACTTTTTGATGTGATGGCCCCACACGAGACATTTTGCACATCGGACATTTTCGTCGCCCTCAACAACGAAAAATGGGTCGACGATAGT
>NW_016159330.1:48066-81321 GCF_001687245.7 Rhagoletis zephyria | reverse complement strand
TGCACATTCCCTGTCATCGGAGTCGGACCCAGGAAACGAAGCGGTATATTCCGAATGTGAAGAATCATCCGGTGGATCATGTATTGCCGAAATTTCCTGTGGCACTGATCGCTGTCTATCCGAACGGGTTCTTCCCGGACGGGGTGTGGCAACAATGAACGAATGTGGCGCAATTCGCTGAGCGAACTCACGCAATTGCTCCAACGTTTGGACGAGTTCACGCAGATGATCGGATAAGGTCCCAATGATGATATCGAGGTGGTTTCGTTCATCCAGACCACAGGAATTACCCTGCAATTGGAATGTCAAGTCATCGATATGTTTCAGCAATGTTTGCGAACGTGGATCGAATTTAATCTGTGCATATGACATTATTACTTGGGCCCGAGTATGTTTGTTAAGGAAACGAGCACGAAGTTTCGTGCAAAAATCTTGATAATCTCCGAAGTTTCTCAGTTCGGTGAAGTACCATTGTCGAGCGGCCGCCGTGAGTGTGGGCACCAAACGCGTAACCAATTCGTGGTCGGGTACTCCAATCTTATATCGAAATGAGCCAATAATAGCCAAATAATCTTCAATCGATTGAAATTTTTCGTTCACATGAACGCCATCGAATTGAGCACGTCCCATCCATGATGGTAAGCCTCTGAATTTCCTATCCATTGCATCCGCTTGGGCAGATTCGTCGAATATAGTGGCTTGATTTGGTCGTGATTGTGGTGGACCGGATAACGAATAATTCGGATATAAATAAGATGGTTGATTAATTGGTTCTTGGATATGTGACGTTCTAAGACCACGGTAGGTATTGATCGTTTGAGTTTGTAAGGTTGAAGGACCACCCAAAAAACCATGCGGAGGATCCACCGAGGGTGGTATCCAGGTATGATTCCAGGTCGTTGGCATGGTTTGGTTCATATCACGAACGTCAGGAATTTGTGTCTGCAACTGAATCCGATCACGGATCATTTGCTGTTGCATCTGTGTTTGGGCTCTCAGCAACTCAGACACCATTACAGACAGTTGGTGTAATGAGGGTGTTGGTTCCGTTCCGCCTGACACTGAATTGAGAACGGCTGGTTGAGCATTTGAATTAACCGTACTGGTGGTCAGGGTATACCGTGGTTCAGTTGCCTGAACCGAAGTCGGTATATTCTGGTTTGGAATCGAATCTGGTATGGTTAAGGGTAAATATTGTGATGGAACAGTATTTTGAGTTGAACTCATCGTTCCCCGTTCGTTCTCAAAACCATGGAAGGTCGAGTTCAAACTTAATTGCGGATCGCACGTCGGGATTCCCGTATTCGTTGAAGACATCCGAAGCTCACGAATCTTCGACTGAAATTTTCCGATCNTAGCCAAATAATCTTCAACCGATAGAAATTTTTCGTTCACATGAACGCCATCGAATTGAGCAGTCCCATCCATGATGATAAGCCTCTGAATTTCCTATCCATTGCATCCGCTTGGGCAGATTCGTCGAATATAGTGGCTTGATTTGGTCGTGATTGTGGTGGACCGGATAACGAATAATTCGGATATAAATAAGATGGTTGATTAATTGGTTCTTGGATATGTGACGTTCTAAGACCACGGTAGGTATTGATCGTTTGAGTTTGTAAGGTTGAAGGACCACCCAAAGAACCATGCGGAGGATCCACCGAGGGTGGTATCCAGGTATGATTCCAGGTCGTTGGCATGGTTTGGTTCATATCACGAACGTCAGGAATTTGTGTCTGCAACTGAATCCGATCACGGATCATTTGCTGTTGCATCTGTGTTTGGGCTCTCAGCAACTCAGACACCATTACAGACAGTTGGTGTAATGAGGGTGTTGGTTCCGTTCCGCCTGACACTGAATTGAGAACGGCTGGTTGAGCATTTGAATTAACCGTACTGGTGGTCAGGGTATACCGTGGTTCAGTTGCCTGAACCGAAGTCGGTATATTCTGGTTTGGAATCGAATCTGGTATGGTTAAGGGTAAATATTGTGATGGAACAGTATTTTGAGTTGAACTCATCGTTCCCCGTTCGTTCTCAAAACCATGGAAGGTCGAGTTCAAACTTAATTGCGGATCGCACGTCGGGATTCCCGTATTCGTTGAAGACATCCGAAGCTCACGAATCTTCGACTGAAATTTTCCGATCAGATCTGCCTGGCGTGACGCCGACTCGGGTTTGCTCCCGGGATGTAGCGAAGGCCTTGAATACTTGGGAGTATTACCTGTATCTCCTTCGGTCCCTTCTGTCGCCAACGAGGTACGCAACAAAGATCAAGACTATCCACCCCTGAATTTACCGGAAGACCAAATCAGACTGAGAATACTCAACCAGTTTGAGAATCTTAAACGAGATTACTTTGATACGAGTTTCAAATTTTATTGGGAATGAATACCCAAAGAAATTACAAAAAAACATAAAGAAAAATTAATAGTTTGGTTCAATTACGTTGCTTAAACTTATACCGAAAGACGAAATGAAAAATTATCGGTTCAAAAATCTTGACCGCCGATGTGTGGTGTTACTTGATTAAAAAAATTCAAGTAGCTTGCTTTTCCGAATTGGCGAACTGAACTGAACGAGATTGGTTATGACTGCTGATCAATATATCCACAAAAATTTTGATTGAAAACGAGCTCCAATAAAAATCAATTAAATCATGCCGTGGGAAGACTGAGGACGATATTGATTTACAGTGATTATGAATTCAAAAGATAATTATTTGATTCAATCTCAATGATGATTTATAATAGCGAAATTTCTAAAAGAAAAAATTTATCAAAAATCTATTAAACTCGGATGTGTTTGGTTCACCGACGTACAATTTTGTGACCAACAAAATGAGAAAAACGACTAAAAGATTTTAATTTTTCCTTAAATCTAATTTTATGATGTATTAAATTGATTCGATGATGAAATTGCTATATTCCCTCAGCTGACCACGCGATTATTTTATGCCGGGCTTAAGTGTGGTTATGTTCAACGAAAATTTATTCTTTTTCACCCGTTTAGTTGGGCGCCAATGATTTGCTTGACCTTGGTTTGTCGGTCCAAACAGGAATCTTTATTTACGGTTGATGGATAGCTCGTTTCCAATGGATGGTGGCAAAAAAGTGGCTGACTTACGTGTAATGATTTTGTATTACCGGCTTATGGTGACTCAATTGCTGTGAAATGAATAGTCCGGATTTGATGCTCACAACTTCTTTATTATACGCAACAACATGGCTGGGGATTTGCCGGAAGGAATGTGACGGCACCTTTTGTCTCTATTAATTTCCACTGAAGGGTGAGTATCGACTCCCCGAATGTCGCAGGCTTTTAATACCAGCTTTTAATCCCTTTAATTACTTGGTTGTAATTCCGTTCTTGCGAGGGCTGATGAGTGTGGTTCGCTCTGTGTCGAATTCCAAAAAGAAAAGGAAAAATCTGTCTAGCCTCGTGGTCATCACCGATTCTTTTATCGTATATCAGTGTGGCCGTTTTCATAGTGGCTATGTCAATTCGTGTCTATACCGATATGATGGTTCGTGTCTTGAATAACTATTGGTTACGTACATTCATCTGGCGTCAGCCATTCGATCAAGGCCATTTAACACTACTTTGTCTGCTTGATTTTTCTAAGGCTTTTGATTCTGTAAACCACAATTTATTGTGTGGAAATCTAGCTAAGTATTTCAGCTTCAGCAAAACTGCAGTAAAACTCATAGAGCGCTATTTGAGCGACAGGTTTCAAAAGGTGAAAATCGGCAATAATTGTTCTAACCTCGCGCATATATACTCTGGTGTCCCTCAGGGATCCATACTGGGCCCCCTTTTATTTAGCATTTTCACAAATGACATTTTCAACACCTACACTCATGTGCGCTTACACGCTTATGCCGATGATGTGCAGCTGTATGTTTCTAATAAAATTGGATCGATTCAGGATATTTGTCACCAACTTAACGAGGACTTAAGCTCAATATTAGCATGGTCTAGGGAGAATTTACTTTGCCTCAATGCTCAAAAATCTTGTGTAATACCTGTCGCTAAAGATAAATTTTTGGCATTATTTATTGGTGCCAACTAGCTTAAATTAGTTGACAAAGCCGGGAATTTGGGTTTCGTTATTAACTCTATACTTGCGTGTGATGATCATGTTAATGAAGTTGTGAGTAAAATATTTTTTACTCTACGATGTATTAGAGTAACTTCACCTTATGTACCTGTAGCCACTAAGAAAGTTAATTACAAGTTTAATTGTTCCTTATATCACGTACTTTCAAATCGTCTACGGTNCGCTAAAGATAAATTTTTGGCATCGGATATTCCCACCTTATTTATTGGTGTGCCAACCAACTTAAATTAGTTGACAAAGCCGGGAATTTGGGTTTCGTTATTAACTCTAGACTTGCGTGTGATGATCATGTTAATGAAGTTGTGAGTAAAATATTTTTTACTCTACGATGTCTTAGATTAACTTCACCTTATGTACCGGTAGCCACTAAGAAAAAGTTAATTACAAGTTTAATTGTTCCTTATATCACGTACTTTGAAATCGTCTACGGCAAATTAGACTCTCATTCACTCCAAAAATTGAATATCGCCATTAACTCTGCCACAAGGTATGTATTTGGTTTAAAGAAATACGATCATCTCTCATCTATGCGTGAGTCTATACTTGGCTGTGATTTACAAAATTTTCTGAACGCGCGTAATTGCATTTTTATGTTCAAATTATTTTTCACGAAGAGCCCGGATATCTGTACAATAAACTTAAGTTCTCCAAGAGTACACGTTCGTCAGGTCTTATTCGTCCGAGATTTAACTATTTATGCACTTCAAGACTGTTTTTTATTAATGCGGTAAGGCTCTGGAACTCCCTTCCACTGTCCTTGAAGAACGCGTTGCACATAGGCAACTACAAAAAACTCATATTTAACTTTTTTTCTTCCAAGCGCGATCAAGAATAGTGGTTATAAGCTTACCTTTGTTTTGTTTTATTTTAGAATATATGATTTGTAATTCAACGTATACATTACCTTAATCTATATTGTAATATTAATTATTATCTGTACTTTTTATTTTATTTTTTGCAATTTGTTTGTATCATTGTGCAAGTAAAGATTACATCTTAATGCACTAATGTTTTCAATCTAATATTAAATAAATTAAATTAAATTAAATAATATCTTAAATTGATCTCAAACAGTGATTTAAAAAATTTTATATAGTTACATAGGCAGTTACTGCTGTACCAAATACAGTCACTTACAAAAATATTTTGCATCGATTTTTTTGCAATATTCAAAATATTTTTCATGGTATTTTTATGTTAATTAAAAAAATATATAGCTCAGTTTACAACAAAAATCATGTAAATCAAAATTTCATACTTTAGAGAAAGTTGGTTTAAGTTCACCAAATTATCATAAAAATATCAAACATTTTAATCATAATTTTTACAAAAAATTCTATTATGCAGTTTTATAGCCCATTCAATTTAATTCAATAAAGTGTAAAGTTGCTAAAAACTCCCTTGATTTTTTAATTTTTTTTACTGACGATGTTGGGCATTTTCTTCCTTATAACGAATGTTTTTGTGGCAAAAAAAAAAATATATAAAATGTCAACGGGATGTTTTAGCAACTTCAAAATTGCACATACGTATATATTTTTTTAACAAAAAAAAAAATACCATGAAAAATATTCTGAATATTGCAAAAAAAAATCTATGCAAAATATTTCTGGGAGTGACCGTATATGCATTTGTACTTGTAGTACAAAAACCATGTTATAACTTAATGAGGATATGTACATACATACATATATGTTTGTCAAATTTTATGTTTGTTTTTTGTTGATTGAAAATACTGATTTATCGCCTTAATAAATATGTAAATGAATTAAAATAAATTGTACTTTTTTTTGTTATATCAATCTGATTTAAAATACTATAATAGGATGATCACAGATGTGTTGCACTTTTACCTGAATTTCGGGACAATCCCGGGATCCCGGGATTGTATTTTCAGATCCCGAAAATCCCGGGATCGATAAAACCCGAAAATTGACATCCCTACTAACGACCCGGCGATATGCCCATAAAACATTTGATATTTTTGTTGTATTAATGTCTTGGGCATATCAAACATTATCTGAAACATGTTAACTATAATTAAACTATTTTTTCTTACTTTTTACAGTACAGTTTAAGGAAATTTCAACGTTATGTAAAACCCGTAAGAAAATAGTAAAGTATTTTGTTTGAATTGAAAATCTAGCACAAAACAGTAAAAATTTTGAAAAATCAGGACATTAGCGTACTGATTGAAGAAATATATAAAATCAGTACAAGAGTTGAAAAATCAGTATTGTACTGCTAAAATCAGTATGTCGGGTAACCGTATGGACGAAACACACAAGTTTTAGGTCGAAAAACAGTTTTAGCAACGAAAACATGTTTTCGATCTAAGTCCGAACATGGCATTATTGTTCAAATACAGACTCCCTGAAGAAGGCTCGGGAATCACTGAAACGTGAGGAGGGAGAAGGAAAATTTATTTTCGCTTTTTATTTCAACGGCCGAAGTAGCTCCAACCAGCCAACTAAAACGCTTTAGTTTTTGCAAATCTGACAACTTACCCAAAATATAAACTTTGTACTCGACGCAGTCCTTAATTAAAAAATATATACGTATTCCCTTAAGCTGGAAAAGCTTTTAATTGACAATTGTGTCAAAATTTCAGGGAACAAGACTTTAGACGAGAAAGTTTTCCATTTAAAAGAATAATCTAAATATAATATGCATTTTATACATACTTTTTCGTTCGTAGTAGTATCCAAGTATTCACATACGATAGCTCCAAACATCTGACGATATAATATATTTTAATCTTGATTCCGGATACAGCAACTAAAATACGTCACCAAGCATACGTTGTTTCCTTAGTTTATGCCTATATTCCTTTTAATTAACCACGCTTTGGATGTTCTGTTTCGCACTGGAGATACACTGAGACATTGTCTTTTAAGTGTTTTTAACTATTGAGGATCCTATCGTTTGCTGTTCATTTTTGAAGTGTTTATTTCTAACTTTTTTAAATCATTGTTTTAAAGTAATTGTTAAGTAGTATGCAGAACTCAGATGAACTACCCGGAACATGAAATAAAACATGTCCAGCGTAAGTATGTATAAAGTATATTTCTTACTTTTTAAATTGTTAGGTCAATATGTATATAATTTTGTTCATACTCGTCAGTATGTAAAAACTGTATTACAATTAGAACTCAGCAAACTCCTTTGCACACTTTTCAGTGCTAGAAATTCGAAGCGCTTCTTCCTCATAGTCATCAAAGTTACTAGTATCGCCAGGACCTTTACACCGGGGAATAAATGGTGCTTCAACTTTTTTCTGAAATATAGCAATCCAGTCCGTAGAGGCAAACCACTTTTGGTTTTTAATATCATTGACACCTGCTTTTAAATTGCCGTAACGCTTTGTTAAATCAACTTGCAATAGATTACGTAACAAGTCCTTCAAGTCGGAACCAAAATGAGAAGGAAATCGCACTTTTCCCGAGACGATTTTTTCATATATTTGAATCGGTTGGTCTGCAAAAAATGGTGGATAGCCAGCAGCCATTTCATACACCAGCACTCCAAGAGCCCACCAGTCGACAGCTTTGTTGTAGCCTTTGGATAATATAATCTCCGGTGCCAAATATTCAGGTGTGCCACACAAAGTCCATGTGCGTCCCTTAACGCGTTTAGCAAATCCAAAGTCAGTGACTTTAAGATATCCTTGTGAATCAATCAATAAGTTCTCCGGTTTAAGATCTCGATAAATCAGATCAAGATAGTGAAGGTATTCAAAAGCAAGTACAATTTGTGCAGCGTAGAATCTAGAATGGGGCTCTGAAAAACGACCCACTTTACGTAAATGCGAAAACATTTCTCCTCCTGGAACGTATTCCAATACCATATACAAATTGGAGTTATCTTTAAAGTGGTAACGAAGAGAAACCAGGAACGGAAACTGAATAGCTTGGAGAATGCGTTTTTCATTTAAGGTATGCTCCACCTGTTTAAGTTTAACAACTTTTTGTTTATCAAGAATCTTCATAGCGTAATAGTCTTTTGTTGGTTTGTGCTGGACGATCATAACACGCCCAAAAGAACCAGTACCTAAGGTCTTAATACGCTCAAAATCATCCAAACATGCAGTATTAGTGGGGTTTCGACGCCACTTATCTTCAAATTCTTCTTTTGCTTGCTCAAGAAACTCTTTCACCGTCTCAGCAGCGTCTACTTTCTTATTAGATGTAGTTGCGTTATTACCCATTTCTAAGAAGTGAAAAATGTGTTTTAAACGTATTTTCAAAAGCGTGGGTGTGGTTGGTTGCGGCGTCTGGAGTAAATTTTGTTCGATCCAATATATATATTAGAAGCTTCTTTACCAGATCCTTTTGACTTTAAATCTCTTCAAAATGTATGCAATACTTTGCTGACGCTCCGAATATAGCAGCTGGAAGATGATCCAATCAAGTTACACAATTTGCAGTTGTATTGTTTAAGAGTCAATGTAATACGGATTTCGTGTCGAATTTTTATGATACTTTAAAAGTAAGCTTAAAAATGTTCATTGTTTATTTTAGTTTTTTGATGGGATATCTATAAATAGAAAAACGAAAATATCGAAGGTTAAAGAAGAAAATAATTTAAACAGAAACTTTAGGATGCTAATTTTCGCAAGTTTTAAATATCAAATGTTTGCTAACAGTTAACTAATTTTATTCTTTATTGGAGGAGTTTATTGTTTGAATACTTGTAATTTTAATATACAGCGTGGCGACGAATAACTGTTACTCAGGTTTTTTTGAGAAATAAAAGGGTCCTTTATAGATTTTGCGAAAAAAGTAATTTATTGTTAATTTTCCACAGATTTTACTTTAGTTGTATTAATTAGTTTTTAAATTCTAATCCTTATTTACATTTGCCAGCAGCGTAAACTTTGACAGAAAAGTTCATTTGGCACGCAGGTCTTCGTCAGTTAATTTAATCCATATCTTCTGTAACCATAAGCTAATTTTCTTCATTTTTAGTCCCTTATACTCCCCCTTTTGTCCAACATAAGGCATCATACTCAAAAATCGAATAATCTCGGAACTGGTGATTAGGACGGCCATTCATTCGACCAACCTTATACAGTTTTTTGTCTTTTTTTGTATTTTTTTATACATAGCCTAAGAAAAATACACCTGAAAAAGACTTGCGTGCCAAATGAACTTTTCTCTCAAAGTTTTAAACTACTGACAAATGTAAATAAAGATTAAAATTTAAAAAATAATTAATACAACTAAAGTAAAATCTGTGAAAAATTAACAATAAAATACTTTTTTCGCAAAATCTATAAAGGACCCTTTTATTTCTCAAAAAACCGGGGTAACAGCTATTCGTCGCCACGCTGTAAAAACAAACCAAAGTTCATAAAATTTTAAAGTCTCACAGTTTACCGTGCAGGACAAGTTAGGTGGACAAGATTTTTTTACGGATATTTTTTGCGGTATATTAAAAATGGCGATTTCCGAAATACTGTCCGTTTTTCAGATTAGTTTTCGTTTGCGAATTAATGCGAATTTTACAAAATTTTTGGTTGCTGAAATTCTGAAAGCACTATTTTCCGTCACCACAAATGTGAAAAACATGGTGCGGTACACTTTTGTTTACACCTACTGCGAAAAAAGTGCATTTTTTAAGAAACAAACAAGTATTTAAGTTCATTTCTTTTAGGGACGGTGCACATTAGAGCGACACGATACGCGATACGACACGAAAGCGACATCGACATACAAAGTACGTGGGAATTGGTAGGGAGTAATGAAAACTATGCATACATGCACGACGGCGACACGGTTTGCTATCACACCGCATATGGTATCGCTCTAATGTGCACTGCGCGCATGACGATGTCGCTTTCATATCTTATCGCGTATCGTATCGCATATCGTATCGCTCTAATGTGCACCGTGCCTTAGAGTAATTTTCTTGTAAATCGAACAGTTGTTATCTTATAATTAAAAATCTGGTCTAATTTGGAAAAATCCAAGCAGTTATACGATAATATTTGCGCAAAATGCGACGAACAATTTCGATGCATCTAACGGTTTTTAAAAACCTGTAAAATTTTCATGTTCCCTTCTTAGCCTTTTCACAGGGCGTCGTGCTCTTTTCTCAGTAGGTTGCGCTAAGATCCGGCAAAAGTCCTGCCTTTTCTGCCCTCAAATAAACGTGAGGGTGAAAGTTGCACGGTTGATTTTTAATTTGCGCTTGTAAAAATAAAATTATTTTCCGTATCAGAAATAAGTGTTTTCCTATGAAATTAATAAAAGACTTACAGTGCAAGTGAATAATTCAGTTTTAATAAGTTCTATAAATGAAATTCTTATGGAGTGCCATATTTCCTGTTTCATTCTCATATGAAGAACGGAACATTTTCTCAGGTTTCAGAGCAACGTAAAGCAAGAGTTCCCATATAAAAGGGCAAAAGTTATTTTGAGAAAAGAAAGCGCTATGAGACTTAACTGTCGTCACTGATGTTAATTTTAGCTTTACAATTGAATAGTAAATGGAGGGACCTACAGCTTTCCACCGTCTCTGAATAAAATAATGGATTTTATGAGAAGCTTTTTCATGGCAGAAATAAATTCGGGGGTTTGCCATAGCCTGGCGAGGGGCGACCGCCGCGCAGTGTGCTTTTTGAGCACTCCATGCGAATTAATCGCACCGCTTTCACACCGCAACGTTTTGATATGAAACAAAATGGTTTTGCCTGCCAATGTGTACCCCTGCATTTGAAAAGCGCATTCTATATTGCATTTTTTATGATTTGCTTGCAGTTGTGCATCCTTCACACACTTTATCTCATTCTAACAACAAGTGCGTTTTAGTGATATTCAAAACCTTTAATTTGAGCCAAGGTAGAAGTCTCCAGGCCCTTTGAGTAAAAACTCGTACAGAAATTTTGAAATTTGGTCAAAAATCGTTATAACTTGGACGTCAGAGGGACTTAAAATTTCTTCCATGGCTCAAATTAAGGATGTTGAATAGTACTAAAACGTACTTGTTGTCCGAGTGATATAAAATTTTGAAAATGATGTACAGCTGCATGTGAATAAAAAAAGCAATAAATAATGCATTTTTTTAATTAAGGTGTTCAAATATTTTTTTATTTTTTTTCAATTTACAAACAGTGGAATCGTGTTTCTAATTTCAAAATCTATAATATTAGTGTAATAAAACATATCAACAATTTTTTCGGAATAAATCTGTAAATCTAAAATGTAAAATTACCCCATCCATCCCATATTTGAAAAAAATATTCAAAGGTCGCAAAAATTGGTTTTTTGCTTTTTCAGCCAAACTGTAAGGCGTATCATAATGTAGATTATACAATTCTTTATAAAAACTGTTGTTCAAAGGTCGCATAAACTGGTTTTTTGCTTTTTCAGCCAAACTTTAAGGCGTACCATAATGTAGATTATACAATTCTCTATAAAAACTGTTGACACTTTTGCTCCTAAGAACTACTATTTCTAAGATATAGCGATTCAAAATTTTAGTAAAAGGTGTGTTCTCCTTAGAATGCAAATGATCAATTTATTATTAAATTTAGATGAAGAGGGTTGTATTGTATTTATAAAATATCCTTATTTGATTCCCAAGAATGTTAATGGAAGTTAAAAAGTTCTTTCATGTTAATATTTGTACCGAAATAGATTTGTTTTTATTGTGCAAAATGGTGGATAAATCAGCTTATTAAGCTGGGATCACACGATTTACACATTTTGCTAAAAAATTTGTCAAATTCATAGACAAACCGTGTGAACGCTAAATTTCATTTGCCATTTATTAGAAAAGTCAAATATTTTCCTACTTGTGGCAAATCAAAAATAACTCTGGTGGCCAAATCATATGAACGCAATGCTGCTACATAAGCCAAATAAAAATCACGCAAATTACCAAATATTTGATTTGCCACTTGATGACAAATGCCAGTGACGAATATACAAATATTGTTGAGCGGTATTGCCATTTTGTTAAATTGTTTGTGCTTGTGAAGCTTTGTATTTTTCTATTTTGGTTAAATTTTTAAAAGTAATTTAATATTCGTAACCGAAAAACTTTCGAAAAATATCACGTTATTTGAAAACAATAATTTCAAAATATTTGTTCAAACTGAACATTTGAAAACATGTACATATTCGGCAATAGTTGAGTGTGTAGAGAAGCGTGCGGTTATTTGTAAGCTTTCATGAGGTCCCAGGTTTGTATGCCGGCAGACGAACATATTTAAAAAGTATTCACAAAAATATATTTAATTGCTGAATATAATTAACTATGAAAAAGCATATGTGAAGTTCAGAATGCAAAATTTCAGAAAACCAAACGGAAAAGCATTCGTTTCCCAACCATGCGTGGCACTTTTCTATGCACTTTTCTTTCAGAAATCCATTTCCGGATTCTTCGCTGGCTCAGACTACATATACATTAGACTGCATCACCAAAAAAGCTGCGTTTTTTCAGCCGGGATTACAAAATTTATTATATTTTAAGACGCCCACCAAAATATTTCGGAAAAATATTAAGATTTACGTGAGCTGGACCGATTTGAAACTTCCTCCAAAAAATGGAGGTTCTTACGAATAAAAATAATTTCTTAAAGAACTTTTTGAAAAAAGTCCCCTCGGATGACAAAACAGATTAAGCTTAAAAAATATAATTAACCAAAAACAAAAATATTTAAGTAATTTGCTTTATGATTAATTAACACTATGAGTAAAATGAGTAATCAACATTTCAAAGTACCCTTTAAATATAAAGTAGTTGAAGTTCCTTGATACTTCGAAAACAACATTTCTGTTTGCAAAAATTAAAATAAAATTTTTTTTCTCATACAGATTGTAAAAAGGATAAGCATTTTCCAAAGCAAACTCTTTTAACGAGCAAAATTCATTTTTTTGAGTAATCATATTTTATTTAACTCGATTAATCATCGTTTTGAGTAATCAAAATCTTGATTAACCAACTTGCTTGAGTAATCGAATAATCGCACAGCCCTAATATACAGATTACACGGTGCTACAAAAAAGAAGTCATGAAATACACCCGAAACAAAACCTAGTGTAGGTTGTAGGTATGGTCGAGTTCAACCTGTAAGTAGGTCCCGTATAGTTCCTGAACCCTTCAATTTTGTTTAGCCGTTATTTTCGTACTTGATGCACTTATCTATTAATAGCTTGACTATTTTCCATTCGATTTTATAACAAACATTACTCCCCCTGATATATAGCTAGCCTTGAGTTTTTTAAAATTACCGCTATGTGGGTGGAGTACGTGGTTTTTGTCTGATTTCAAAAAAAATCGGTGCTTAAGGAGGCCTAGCTCAATGTGCATATCAAATTTGGTCGAGATCGGTCAAGTAGTTTTTGAGATACGCATATATGATACATGTGGGCGGTCCCAAGCACATTTTCCAAAAATTTTATGAAAAACCATTTTTTTTCTTAAGAGTCACTGTATATATTTTTCATAATGAGAGATAGTCAGATTTATAAATTGCAGAAACAACAAAACCGAGCTATGAGATTCATTCTTACTAAACGCTATGACACCCCTATCAGAGATATGCTATCTACTCTAAACTGGCTGAGCATTGAACAACAGCTGTTTTACTATACAATGAAATTTATCAAGAATATTATAGATGGCAACTTACCCGATTACTTTAAAAGCAAGATTAAGTATGTCAATAATGTACATTCCATTAATACTCGTAATAGAAATGACTTTAATCTACCTTCTTACAAAACCGAAGCAGATAAATGTAACTTGTATTACAAAGGATTAAAATGTTATAATGAATTGTCAAATGAGGTTAAATCCAGCAATATGAATGAATTCAAAAAAAAATTGTTTAATTATTGTAGGAGCCTTCCAATTTAGTGATACATGGGCAATCTTCCGGACTACCAGTCGCAATGCACCTACATACAAAGTATACTGTTTCCCCACGCCAACATGGTTATACCGTACCCAAACGCATCCGTAAGGTAGCCGAAGCTCATCCCGAAACGCATCACTAGATCGAATTCAGTGCATCGCCGTTTTGGATGCTTGCTTCGCAATTCATATGCATAAACGGCCTTTATATCATAGCATGTATTGATACGATTCGCAATTTGGCCACATTTTCATCACTAAAATTGGTTGCTCATATTAGTAGCTTATACTGTATATTTTAGGTTAGGCTATAAGAGTATATTTTAAGAATTGTGTATAAACTAGGCTTAATAAGCTGTAAGAAATAAATAAAATAAAATAAATAAAAATATATAAATTTTGAGTAAATAGTGATAAACCNTAATCAAAATCTTGATTAACCAACTTGCTTGAGTAATCGAATAATCGCACAGCCCTAATATACAGATTACACGGTGCTACAAAAAAGAAGTCATGAAATACACCCGAAACAAAACCTAGTGTAGGTTGTAGGTATGGTCGAGTTCAACCTGTAAGTAGGTCCCGTATAGTTCCTGAACCCTTCAATTTTGTTTAGCCGTTATTTTCGTACTTGATGCACTTATCTATTAATAGCTTGACTATTTTCCATTCGATTTTATAACAAACATTACTCCCCCTGATATATAGCTAGCCTTGAGTTTTTTAAAATTACCGCTATGTGGGTGGAGTACGTGGTTTTTGTCTGATTTCAAAAAAAATCGGTGCTTAAGGAGGCCTAGCTCAATGTGCATATCAAATTTGGTCGAGATCGGTCAAGTAGTTTTTGAGATACGCATATATGATACATGTGGGCGGTCCCAAGCACATTTTCCAAAAATTTTATGAAAAACCATTTTTTTTCTTAAGAGTCACTGTATATATTTTTCATAATGAGAGATAGTCAGATTTATAAATTGCAGAAACAACAAAACCGAGCTATGAGATTCATTCTTACTAAACGCTATGACACCCCTATCAGAGATATGCTATCTACTCTAAACTGGCTGAGCATTGAACAACAGCTGTTTTACTATACAATGAAATTTATCAAGAATATTATAGATGGCAACTTACCCGATTACTTTAAAAGCAAGATTAAGTATGTCAATAATGTACATTCCATTAATACTCGTAATAGAAATGACTTTAATCTACCTTCTTACAAAACCGAAGCAGATAAATGTAACTTGTATTACAAAGGATTAAAATGTTATAATGAATTGTCAAATGAGGTTAAATCCAGCAATATGAATGAATTCAAAAAAAAATTGTTTAATTATTGTAGGAGCCTTCCAATTTAGTGATACATGGGCAATCTTCCGGACTACCAGTCGCAATGCACCTACATACAAAGTATACTGTTTCCCCACGCCAACATGGTTATACCGTACCCAAACGCATCCGTAAGGTAGCCGAAGCTCATCCCGAAACGCATCACTAGATCGAATTCAGTGCATCGCCGTTTTGGATGCTTGCTTCGCAATTCATATGCATAAACGGCCTTTATATCATAGCATGTATTGATACGATTCGCAATTTGGCCACATTTTCATCACTAAAATTGGTTGCTCATATTAGTAGCTTATACTGTATATTTTAGGTTAGGCTATAAGAGTATATTTTAAGAATTGTGTATAAACTAGGCTTAATAAGCTGTAAGAAATAAATAAAATAAAATAAATAAAAATATATAAATTTTGAGTAAATAGTGATAAACCCCTTAGCCACACTGCTCAAAAAATCTGCACGTCCGGTACATACACACATATAAATTCAAGGCCGTATTTTTGCTTAAATTGCTTAACTTCTACAATTTTTATGCAATTGCATTGGATGAGGCATCAATTCATTCAAAAATAAATGTTCTTTTAGATAAATACCACATATTTGGCAACTTTCATACACATTTTTGAAATTAGCGATGCTCAATGTTCAAAAAATGAAGAAAATAGGGGCCCATTAATATTTAACCGATGAAAACTCCCAACAAGCTGAGTCCAACAATATATTGTTATACATCGTTTTAAAGGTACATAAATCCTCTTTAAAAAATTTGTTCGATTTTTAAAATCGGATAGAAAATAGTCAAGCTATTAATAGATAAGTGCATCAAGTACGAAAATAACGTTTTTGTTTTGGTATAAAAAAATGGAGGGTTTAGGAACTATACGGGACCTATTTTCATGTCGTACTCGACCATACCTACAACCTACACAAGGTTTTGTTTCGGGTGTATTTCATGACTTTTTTTTGTAGCACCGTGTTATTAAAGCGATCTAAATTACACTATGTGACAAAAGAAAAATGCATATACTTTTTTTCGAGGTTCACACGTGTTGTAGGACTAATCAAGCAGAAAACTTTGCATTCTGAGAATTTTAAATACACCCTCAAAATCTGGGTTTAAGGTAAAAAAACGCGTTTTTCATAGTTCCAAGCATAGGTATACTTGCTTCTAACTTTATTTATGTTTACCCGCTGAAAAATACCTATATCTTAAAAAAGGCGAAGGAATCTTTCAGAGTATACCCAAAATTTTATATTCTTAAGTTTTTTCATTTTAAATTACGTCTTGTCCGACTATTATACATAAATACATACATACTAGTATACATAAATACATATCGCTAGCTTAGAGTGAAATGTTGCTAAGTCCACTTTTTATGAAAAATTAGTTTTTGATGCAGGAAGCAAGGAAAACTGAAAATGCACCGTTTCTGAAAGGATCTAACTACTTGTTGTATTTCTACCCGTTTTATTCCGTGATGTGCAAAATTGCTAAGTCCAAAGTAGTCACAGAAAATTTGATAAGTCCAAAAAAATATGAATATTTTTTTTAACGCTATCGAATTCGATTTGTATTAAGGGTTTACAACAAGAAAATCCTGGTCAATTTCAAGGTTAGCAATTACTATTATTATTTTTGATTATTTATGTACATATGTATGTATTTATATGTATTTATAAAAGGTAACCATGTCCTTCGAAGGTGATAGCAACCCTATTGACGAGTACGGCATTGAATCGGATGATGGAGTATTTGGTCTTGTCCCTTATGGCTTTAATAGTGATTCCGAGGACTCTTTTGAGCTACCAAACAAAACAAGGAAACGTAGGAAGAGGGTACAAGTTCAAAACTTTAAGTGATTTTCGGAAAAAAATAAAAAGTTAAGAGAAAATGGCAAAACTTATTATGGAAAACAAAAAGGTGATAATTCTTGGAACTATGAAAAAGTAAAACAGCCACGAATCATGAAAGAAAGATGTCGGTGTGTAAAAAGTAGCTATGGTACAACAATGAAATGCTTAGAGGTGAGTGATGAAAATAGACAAAAGATTTTCAAAGAATTCTGGCGGATGAATTGGCATCAAAAAAAAGTTTATGTTAGCACTTTGATCGATATTGATAAACCGTTACGGTCCCGAAATAGAAAAGACACGTCAGAATCAAGAAGAAAAAATTCTTTGAGATATCACTTTAAACTGGGCAATAAAACCGTACGCGTGTGTAAAACCTTCTTTATAAACACATTAAATATTGGAAGAGGTTCGGTTAACAATTGGTTAAATAAACCTATCGCTTTAAATACACATTCGAAGAAGAAGCAAAATCAAAATTCTGTTGAAGAAAGAGAATGCCTCAATTCATTTTTCGGTTCCCTTCCTGTAATGGAGTCTCATTATTGCCGAGCCGCCACTACGAAAAAATACCTCTTGCCAGAATATCACTCTAAAAATCAAATTTATGACATTTATGTTAAGGATTGGTGCAAAGCCCATAAGGTGAAGCCACTTTCGATTTTCGTTTTTCATAGAGAATTTGACACTAGAAATTTGAGCCTATTTTTACCAAAAAAGGATCAATGCGAAATATGTGCACGTTATTCTGCCGGCTGCTTGTCACAAAAAGAATACGCTCTCCACCAAGAAAAAAAAGAAGAAGCCAGGAATGAGAAAATCAAAGTTAAAAATAATGAACCAAATGTATTCACGGTTGATCTTCAAGCAGTTTTAATGTCCCCAAAATCGCAAGTCAGTAGTCAATATTATCGCACAAAGTAACAAGTCCACAATTTGGTTTTTTATAATCTCATAAATAAGGACGGATTCTGCTTCTTATGGAATGAAGTTGAAGGCGGATTAAGTGCTGAAGAATTTGCGAGCATATGGACTTACTTTCTTGCTGAAAAGGTTATACCAAATCTCGTTGGCGATAAAAATAAGATAATTTTTTATACTGATGGATGCACGTATCAAAATCGCAACTGCATCATGAGCAATGCCTTACTAAACACAGCAATGAAATATAATGTTATAAATGAGCAAATAATATTAGAACCTGGACACACGCAGATGGAGGCTGATAGTGGCTCATTCTACCATAGAGCGATCTATGAAAAATAGAGACATTTCTGTTCGTGCCGAGTATATTAATATATGTAAAGCTGCTCGTCAAAAACCTAGACCGTACGATGTTTTTTATTTGGACCATACCTTTTTTAAAACATTTAATAACGTACAGTTTTGTAAAAATATTCGTCCTGGACGTGGTAAAGGCGATGCCAAAGTAACAGATGCTCGTGGTATCAGATACGCACCAACCGGTGAAATATTTTTTAAACTAAGATTTTCAGATCCATGGAAAACTCTTCCTCAAAGATTAGACAAAAGTATAGTCCCGTTACAGTGGTCCAATTTGACGCAACTTCACCGAGGCAGACGCCGAATTACAGCAAGAAAGTAGGAAGATTTGCGGTATCTAAAAGCAACTTTGCCTAAAGACCATCATCATTTTTACGATAGTTTGCCACATGAATGATTTTTTTGGTGTGTAGTTTAGTTTCAGCGAACAATACTATTAATTTAATCTACCATTGTTTGTTCATTTTTATTTTATTGTATAAGCTGTTGTTTATAATAAACAAGTTCGCAACTACGTTTCAAATTTAAAAAAAAAATGTATAAAAAAAATTCACAATCTTCTTTTTCAGAAAATTTATTTAGTCTGAACAGAAAATCCCATTAATGGGATCCTAAAAGTACGGCCGCTGTGGTGTAGTGGTAAGCAGTGCGCGCTTCCACTCCGGAGGGCCTGAAAAGCAACATCACAAACAAATTTAGAAAAGAAGGTTTTTTCTTAACAGCGGTCGCCCCTCGGCAGGCAATGGCAAACCTCCGAGTGTATTTCTGCCATGAAAACCAGCTTCCCATAAAAATACAATCGCCGTTCGGAGTCGGCGTAAAACTGTAGGTCCCTCCACTTTGTGTGACAACATCAAGGCGCACGCCACAAATCGGGGGAGAAGCTCGTCCAAACACTAACATACGCGTAAGCGCCAATCTATTATTATTATTATTATTAAAAGAACCTAAACAATTTGTTCTAACAAATTGTTTCTTAAAATATACTTACGAGATGGACTTTTCGTATTGTACATATTGGAAAAATTCATGGAAAATTTGCTAAGTCCAACAAAAAAATTTTAAGAAAAAAGTAGAAAATTTGCTAAGTCTCAAAATTATCTACAAAATTTGTAAAATACTTAAAGAAAACTACTTAGGAACGTTTTTTGTGTCTCCTGTACAATTGAAAAAAATGGACTTAGCAACTTTGCACTCTAAGCTAGCGATATGTATATGTGTGTATGCACATTAGGGTACCCATCGATTTTTTTTTTAAATTTCTAGACCCCCTATCTTCTTCATTTTTATGAGAAATATTATTTCCTATTTTAATAGATTTTTTTTTAATAATTTAGAGGCCGCGACTTGTCATTTTAGGTCAGAAAATACGATTTATCGGTTAAGATAGGGTCTTGAAATTAAAAAAAAAATCGATGGGAACCCTAATGTACATTAGAGTGGCTCTTGCTTTCATACAATTTTTTTTTAGTTTTTTGAGTTGCTACCTCCTGAAATGGTTACATATAAGGAGAAAATATTTCTCATTTAATATTGCCCCAATTGACCCAGATTAACCCGTGCCACAAACGTGTTGAAAAAATGAACCATGCATCGTACTTCTGTGCGTTATTATCTACTTACTCGTACATGTAAAATGTCCTAAATGTACATATTTTAAAGGAACAAAATCAAACTTATTTTTCATTTATTTATGAAGGATGGTGTGAACAGAAATAATTTTGTTTTGCATCATGCTAAGTTTTATACAATAGTAACCGTGCAAAGGCCGCTAATATGGTGGCTAGGCAAAGGCAGCACTGACGCAAAATGATACTGTCGTTATCTCAACTTCGACACGTTTGTGGCACGGGTTATACTTGATTCATTGGGCCAAAATTTTTAGGCAATTCCTTTTTCAATAAAGGTAACCATTTCAACCTATGAAAAACGCGTTTTTTACCTTAAGCCCAGATTTTGAGGGTGTATTCAAAATTCTCAGTACCTATGCGTATCTATTATTTTTTTTTATTTCACTTCGAATCTCACGAAATCATAGATGCAAAAGTATGGTTCAGACCAGTAGTTCGTTTCTTTAACAATTCTCTACCTCATATATAAATTCGCCGCCTTGTTCTCTACGTCTAATGAGTAGTAGAGAATGACGTACATTCTCTACCAGTAGAGAAATAATCGATAGAGAAGAGCTACAGAAACGTGCTACAGGTCAGCTGTTAAGATATTTATGACCAAAACGTTAAATCGTGTGAATGAATGTGGACAATATTTGTCACTTTACTGCTGTGTGCAAATGTGTGACAAATCATTTGGATCTTTATCAGCCAAATCGTCTGATCGCAAAATAAATCATTTGTACATCGTTATCCAAATGCGCAAATGTGGACAAATCTAAATTTGGCATTTTGTGTACAAATGTACAAATCGTGTGATCCCTGCTTAAGAATCGCAAGTGCTTTCATGCTTTAAATGCTTTTTCAGCTTATGAAAGGTATAGCGCGTGGCTTTTCTTATTCAAATATTTTAAAAACTGTTACTTATTCGCTCGTTTTCGACATCTACAGCCTCGGTTTCTTAACGAAAATTTAGTACATACAAAATGTGTCAAGTATTTCCACAAAAAATAATGCTTGGTAAGTCCACGAAATTACTTTCTTCCTATTTTAATCCCAAATTAACAGGAAATCTTTTTCCAATGATTTTATAACACGAACTAAAAAATCGCCATTAGGCTATTAACAGATAGTACTCGACAAGAGCAATGTTACTGACTAGTTAGTCAAAATGACAACACTACTAATGAGCACTAGTGATGTAATTAAATAAAAGTAAAAATACCAAACATTTTCGACATCGGATGAGTATGTCGTTCGGTTTTCCTAACGAAAAAGGCGGCATTAGTTTATTTAAGTTGCGTTCGCGTAGCTGTTAATTGTTCATGTTTAACCAGAACTTACAAGTTTTTGCGTTCGCGTACGCAAAAAACTTGCAAAGTAGGGGAAATTGAGAGAACAAAGTGACATTTCATTTTGAGGGGAAGCTGCTGGTTTCTGCTGGAAAAAATTTTGCCAACAGGAAAACAGCTGATCAAAAACAGCTGGTTGGCATTTACGCAAATCACAAAATTGAATTTGATGGTTTGGAAGTTAAAAATTACAAAATGCGACTAATTAAACTTGTAAGAAATAAGTAGTTATTTGTTTAATCAATAAACTGTGCCAGTATAACACTTTGTGATGACTTTTCGTACGTTTTAAATTTTACACTTTTGAATGTAAACAAAAATTATATCAGCTGTTCGTCTAACTTGCAAGTTTCTGCAAATTTTCTGTTCGCGTACTATTTGGGATATTTTTCTCTTGTGAGAGAACAGATGACATTTCGCCGTAATTTGGCAGTTGATTGGTTTTTACTGGAGATTTTAAACGAACGCACCTTTAATTATTTCAAAAGCGGAAGCAGGAGCCAACATGATTTTGAGCAAAGCTCAGGAGGCGGTAAAGCAAATATTTCAGCATTTCGGTGCTTACAACGAGGTATAAATTGTTAGTTTATCTTACGAAATTCTGGAGAAATATTACCGATTGTGCGGAAATTTTTAATTTTTGTAAATTTTTTTTCATTTTGAATATCTTGTCATTCGGTTAGGTTACTTTTACTATAGGAAATTTATTTGCAATGTGTAATTTTTATATGTACATATTTTTTATACACACCACCACATCATACATAAATGTGGAGTAAATATGATCAATAAAAAGTTAATTATTTAACCTTTAAGTACCGACGCACAGTGTGGTCCCTGGCCAAAAATATTTTGTACCGCCAACACCTACATATATGAGTCATTCTTTTTCATATCGAGCCTTAACCGCCAAAATAACGTAAGCGACATAAGCGAAAAAGTTGTGGAGCAAATATTGTTAACGAAGCGATATTCTGCCGAAAAGCGCAATAAAATCTGCGTTTTTCCAACTTTAGTCCTGCAATTGCCACGCCCATTTCTAGGGGTTCGTCGCCTTAAAGAAAATTCTTTCCGTACAAATATTATGTCCGGATAAATAATCTATCGGTATCCGCAATCAAATTTTAATTTTTGCAAAAACCCCGTGTTTAACACCTTACCAAATATATATCGACATAAGTTCTCGAAAACAAATTACACAAAATTGTTGATTCTCACAAAAAACCAAAAAAAATTTTTAAATAGTTCTTGAAAAACCCCCAATTTTTTAAACATGTTTTTTATAGAGCATTAAACAAGGAATACGATGGAATAATAGAGTCGGCGCCATCAGCGGAGCGCTAACCCTTCGTCGATTTGACAGCATTCACCTATTTTCTGACGTCATAAAATACATTTTCGCAATATGAACTAGAATTAAACTTTAAAATTGCACTTATTTGCCGAAAAAATGTTACCCGAAAAGTAGACAAATGTAGCTAAAAATTAAGCATAGCAACCTCTCTTCGGTACTATGTGTACTTTTGGACTCGCATCAAACCACCTCTAATATTTAAAATTCCCTTGAAAAGAGTTTCTCCGAGCAGTTCCAGCAAAACTACTATATATATGTAGGTATTCACCAAGTCGGACAAGTGGCCTGGCACTCTGACATAACAGCAGATAAAGGGTGAACACACCAAAACTGCGACACTTAGAAATTACTACCAGAAACAAACTAGAAGGCTTTGAAATTATTTTTTTTTGTATTATATAACTTGGAAGTTTAGATGTTACGAAAATGTTAAAATATTAGTTATTATTTGCTCCTTATGCAAGTGATCGGTATTTTCATCGCACACGCGCCATCATGTTCTGCACGACTGCATCATCGACATTACGCGATGCGCACAACTACTTTGTTTTGCACTCTTCAATAATTTTCACTCTTTCACCTGTTTTCTTCAAGATTCCTTTGACAATTGACCAATATTCCCCAATAGGACGTGGCTCTGGGCTATTGGGTGGATTGCAGTCGTGAGGTACAAAATTGATGTTATTTGCATTATACCACGGCAATGTGTCCTTGGCATAGTGGCAGGTTGCCATGTCCGCCTAGAATGATGGCCTACTCCTTATCTGTTGATAAATGACAGCAGACGCCTTTTGAGGCACTCATCCCGATAAACTTGATCATTCATTGTCCCGGATGGGAAAAAAGGGCTGCTCTTACGGCCGCAGGAACAAATAGCTTGCCAAACCATGTGGTTTTTGGAAATTTGGACTTCATTTTCAGCTTACAACTTTCAGGGGCATCTTGACGACTTGCAGCAGTATAAAAATCTTGACCTGCAATATATTTTGAATTTTTATAGCAGTAGGTTTCGCAGTCCATAACAATGCAGTTGTATTTTTTAATTTAGAATTCATACAACTTCCGAATGCGGGATTTCGCTGTAACATTCTACTTTGCGCCTCGGTCTGGCGCTGTTTGAGCTGTAGAACATCTCAATGAAGCTTTCAGCTTTACCTTTTATACGAAAAACTGCGTACTCGGTACGGATTTTGCAACATAACGCCACAAAATCTTCGGATCTCGCGAAAACGCACTGAGGACCTTCCGAGCACTGTTTTTATCACTTTGACCATGCTAACCCCCGCTCCCTGGTTTTCTCGTAACTGTCAGGCCTTATTTGTAGCGATTAAAACCCTGGAAACTGTCGAGTAGTGCACTCTTTAATTTTTTAGCAATTTTACGTGTACTTAAGGCCGGATCATTTATAAACTCGTGCAAAATGGTTTGTCTCGTTTCTAGCTCGGTTGCCATTTTTAACTCAACTAGGAATCAAATTCAAATGAAATTTCTTCTACGTTCAACTAAGGTCATGGTCAACTTATGGTATTTGAATTTCGAAATATTGAATTCGTTTTGGGTAAGTTATAAGCTTCCCAAAGTGTCGCAGTTTTGGTGTGTTCACCCTTGAACTCAAGCAACGACTGTTGCCAGAGTGCCAGACCACCTGCTCAAATGTTTTAACCAATAATTATGCCCCTTTGCAAAGGACGGAGGTTATTGGAAAAGCCATTGAAATGCCAATGAAAATAAGAGGATGATTCCCAGTACATTATTTGGCTACGTTCTAAATGTACTTAAGATGGTGTGCTTGTATCGAATATACGATTTAATGTCGTAGCCATTTCAAAATTTAACAATCTGTAATGAAGTCCATTGTCAAGACTTTACTATACGTCTCCGTCAAAAAGTCTATTTAGCTTGCTAAATAGAGCGTAGAGTTGTCGTAGAGTTTTGGTCTAGCTTCCTTGGGCTGTGTACACGACGAAAAGTCTAAATAACTCTCACATAGACTTTGACGGTGAGTCTCTCGTAGAGCTCTATTGAGTGTTTACACGTTTCTAGCGAGATTTTTGTCTAAATCTCGCGATTTTTCTCTACCGTGTACACTTAGCTTTACATATAGAAATGTTAAGCCTGTTTCTTAAGCTTTAAAACGACGTTAAGATGAAGTGTCTACGACCCCGAGATATAACGATTTGAAGTAATACATGATTAGTCAGAATCACGAAAAAATTCAACCTTTGACAGATCATATCTCCGAAGGAAAAAAAGAAAAAAATCCTCGAACAAGTGTTAGCTTATTTAATGTATAGAACTCATAAAAAAAAAATTGAAGCGAATCGGAGACATGACATAATTTTTTTTACGAAATCCGTCCGAGTTAAAAAATAATGGCTCATATACATTTTATTTGAGTGACAGAGTAAAAAAATATTGAAACAAAGTCTAATGAAGATATAAATTCATTTACACCCCGATTCACTTGAGTAGGCACACATTTTTTCCTCAAGATCCAAGCTTATATCTGAACTTGTGGGCATCAGAGAAGTTTCTTTTTGATCCATTTTGAAGAATGATAAATTTCTAAGAAAAGTGGGGAAATGAAGAAAACACCTTGATTACTTTGGATTTTATTCCCTTTTTTATCAAGCTACACGAAAATTATATAATTATGCTTATTATTTTGATTCACCTGAATAGACACAGTATGCGTAGCATACTCATGTGTATAGCAAAGTTATTAAAACTGCATTTAAAACCTTTTTAAGAATTTATTGGATAATTATATATCTACANCAGTATGCGTAGCATACTCATGTGTATAGCAAAGTTATTAAAACTGCATTTAAAACCTTTTTAAGAATTTATTGGATAATTATATATTTATATGTAACAGAGCAAGAATTGGCGAAGCAGGCGCACTTTCAACTGCAAAAAATTCATAAATGGAGGTCTTCACGGATCCAGGACCTTGCAAGCGATCTGTTGGAAATACAACTGAAGGAAATGCAAATCGCATGAAAAAGGATGAAATGGAGCCTGAATACAAAAGCTATACGGAAATAACGAAAGTTCGTTACGAGGTCAGCATCTTATTTTCGAGATAGCGGATCAAAATGAAAGAAAAACGTTGGTGTTGGCATCAATTTTACTATACAACGTTAAGAATAAAGTCTGGAATTTTGCACAACTCTCACGTCTAAAGGACAACTAGAAAATGGTGGTTTTCTTTTGCGAAAAGTTGAATTTTGATGGCTACAACGGATGTATTAATAATACTGCATCATAAATTTGGTTTGGTTTTTGTTCTCCAAACGCCACTTTCCAATTTCTATGTAGAATTGCTCGGTTTTCGTCGGCTATTTAATGCAAAAAAAAACACGATCAAGTTCAGATCCAAAATACAATTTATTTAGGCGAAAGATTACTGCAGTCGAGCTCGAAATAGCCCGTGTGGTCTGCTATGCGATCGAAAATGCGAATGCTTCTGCACTAGGGTTATGATTTTTTTAGATTAAACTGCCTGTGGTGGCAAACGATGAACTTTTGTATAAATTTCCAAAAAATAACAACAATTTTGATAAATTATAAAAAAAACTCCCGCGCATAGCGGAATTTATTATCAGTTTCTAAGTGGAGAAAATTAATATTCAAACATGTTTTTCTTCTCAAATGTTTTATGGTTTTATTAAAGTAAAATAGATTCGTGGATTTAGTGCTGATACACATCGTTTTTAAATCAAAACTTGGTAGGCAAAAAGGAATTTCGGTCGAATTTGTATACTAGGTGTGGGGCTTTGCCATGCAACAGCCTTGTAAATGAAATGAGTGTGCGCGGGAGGTATTTTCACGTACCAACAAAAATATCGCAAAAAAAGTAATATATGGACAAAAGTTCATTAAATGCAAGCACAGGCAAATCAAAATTTAAAAAAAGTGTAAAAAAAATCATAACCCTATTCTGCACTGCACTAGAGCACAGGTATGTATATGCTTGCTAGAGCCTACATACGCGTAAGGCGAAGGGCCAGCACAAAACGAAATGATAACGAGTAAAGCGAGTAATATTTACTAAAATCAAACAGAGTTAGCAAGTAGTTCTGGTTTGTAGGTTGCTTTGATTTCTACGCAAAGAAATTTACAAAAGTTTGTATGTACATACATATGAGTAGATGAGTGAGCAAGTACAGAGTTTATGTTGGTTGCGCTGACTGCGCAGCTTGCGCTTGCTCCATTACCAAACAGAATTCTTGAATCTTACTTCAGGCAAGTTCTTTCTATCCAGACTGATATCGAGAAGTTGGCACCGACGATGGAGGATGCGCTGATTTAGAATACCTTTACGTTCCCACGAATCTTGCAATCGCAGCTGGTTGAGGACCATAACGTGACGTTGTCGGACACAACATGCATAATGCAGGCTAACTCGAAATCGCCACAACTTAAGCTCCCAATCTTTACCGGCAAGTATTCCGAATATCATAAATTATAAATAAATTTATTTAAGTAAATCATTGAACGCGAGCTAAGCCTATCAAGTATAGAGAAGTTCATTTGCGAAATTGCCTTCAAGGTCAAGTTTTGGATACCGTAGCATTTCAGGTGACTAATGAAAATTATCCGAAGGCATTGTACAGGTTGAATCAGCGGTATGACAACAAATCGTTAGAAAATATAATATCGTTATTTGAGCTACCAGCAGTTACGAAATCAGATGGTCTTCAATTGAGGAGTCTCATCGATAAGGCCTCAGCAATCTACGGTTCCCTTTCATTACTAGGAAGTGATATGCAAATCTCTAAAGCTATGCTTATTCATTTAGTCTTGCAGAAGTCTCCTGAGCAGGCCAATCGGAAATGGAAGGAGTTACTGGACTTCAAGACTCTGCCTACATGGGAAGATTGTACTGGGGTTTTGGAAAAGCATTGCCTATATCTGGAGTCCATCAACAGTTCACACACTTCTCCTCCAATCACTCAAACTACCAGCGAATCTGCCACTTGTAAGTCGAAAAACCAACCAAAGGGTTACTCGTTTACTTGCTCCAGCCTGCCTTCTTCACTTTGTTCGAGCACAAACTACAATACCTCGGACTGCGACCGCTTTAGGTTACTAAGTATCCGACAACGATTTGGTCATACAAAGGAAAATGAACTTTGCATAAATTGCTTGTCGAAGGGAACCTTGCATAATTGCTTGTCGACTCCTCTGGTGGCTACAGAATGGGTAAGGCATTGCTGGCCTCCTGTTCTCAAGTTAATTTTATTACTTAAAAGTTTACGCAAAATTTGTTTTGCCAAGAAGCAGAAAAATATCGACATTCAAAGCATCGTTAAGACATCAACGAATATTAAGTACAAGACCTCAACCACCAAGAAAACGCAAGTTACACGCAAGAATGCACCTTTTACGAAATTTAACTCCTTAAAAATGTAATTTAACAAAACGCAAAAATGCACTATGTATGAAATCGGATTCCTTAAATTGTAATATACATATTTATATTTACCTCTTATCTTGAATTATTCAACTTGTAAAACGTATTCATTGAATACCCTAACCTGAATTGTAAAGTTTTTATTGAATTCGAGTGGTTGGCGTTGGTAAAACAGCGCGCGCAGCTGACAAATCGTTTGACACATAAATTTTTCAACCCTTTTGTGTGTGCGGTCGTAAAAAATCTTTCTCCTCAAATCTCGTGAAATTTTCATGAATTTAATCTAAATAAAACGCATTGTAATTTAACGTTTAAATGTGCAGTTTTTGTATATCACGTCGGTGCAGTAGTTCGTAAACCAAGTCGTAGCATTAGTCGGTCGCAGAATTCACATCGACGCACGTAAGAACAATACGCCCTCGCCGGTGGAAAACAGTTGAGTTTGCGCAAGAAAACAGCCGCAACTCAGTATCCTCGCCCCATCCTACAGCACAGGAGTGGAGTTACCCCACCAGCAAAACAGCGTCATCGTCACCCCAGCAGTAGCGAACCATCTGTCTACGATTTCCAGCCAGGTGTAGTGCGTTCCCGCAAACGTCCAGCCGCTTTCATCCACGGAACCTCATCCAGCACATCACTAGCCACCGTGTCCAGCGCCACTCGTTCATCCAGCAGCGCGAGCACAGCAATACACCCTGGAAGGGTGCCCATGGTCCTTCGCACGCCAATATTGAGCAAGCAACCTACATACAAGAGCCTCAAAAGCATAGGGTTTTATGTTGAGGAATGCTATAAAAATAACATATCTGGTTTTGCCCTGTTTGAATAGACAAAGTTAGAAATAATTATCGGTTTATGCACAAACCATACGGTAGCATTAATATCAGCAGTTTTTGCTTTCATTCTTACACATGTATATATGTATATAAGGCGCAAGTATGTATACACTCTGTCACTTGAACCGTTTCTTTTCGATCGAGCGCAGTTATTCAATAAAGTATTCAACCAAACACATTAAGCTTTTTTTCTCGATCTGGCGATACAATTAAGACTTCAATTCATCGCCAGAAGCTGGTCCTTCGAGCCGGATAGCGCTCACGGAAATACAGATTAAGATGCAAAGAGATTGGGCAGAATTAGTGCAGCTGCGAGGACGAATAAAATGTTCCATCTCGCGGTTAAGTGCATATGCTGATAAGCCACCTGTAGATTGTCAGCCTGAAGATGTAGGAGCACGGTTAGATCGACTGCACGAGCTCTGGGAAGAGTTTTCAATCGTCACCACCGCAATGTACAAGTTTAGCGATGATCCGGACTATGCAGACCCGGATGTAGTCTTTGCCATTTACGAAGAGAAGGTTATGTTCGCACGTGGTCGACTTCGCGCATTACGCTCTTCGCTAATGCCAGCGATCCCCAAGGAAGACTGTGATACCCTGACCAGACTCACGGAGCAACAAACCAAGATTTTACAACACGTTTCGGCGGCATCAATATCAAAAAATGGTTTTAAGGAAAATAACCTACCCAAAATCGTCATCCCTCCCTTCAGCGGACAACACAAGGCTTGGCCATCATTTAAAGATTTGTTTATTAGCGCAACCATGAGCGCAATCATGAGCAACCTAATCTTACTAACACTCAAAAATTTCATTATTTAAAATCACTCCTCAAAGAAGACGCTGCTCAAATTCTAACACATATTCCTGTTACAGAGAGTTCCTATGACACCGCGAGGAATCGGTTAAATGAGCGTTATGAACGACCACGCCACATTGTCGCTTCGTTCATCGAATCATTTATGTCGTTAACTGCTGTTACTCAAGAGAATGCATCAGGTCTTCGAAACATTTCTGATGGAGCAAACGAAGTAATCCGTGGGTTAGATGCCATCTCCCGGAGTGACAGGGACTAAACTACATCCTGAGTCAAGGCGAAGGTGGATTGAACATAGCAAAGATGACAACACTCCTACCATTACAACCTTCTTTAAGTTCTTAGACATGCGATGCGAAGAACTGGAGTTAGCGCAAACAAAACCACCTAAACCAAATTCATCAACGAATGGTAAGCCAAGCAAATCTCGTTCGTTTCTTTCAACTAACGGTAGTAGGTCGTTTCCAACATGCATTAAATGTGGATCAAACAACCATACATCAGCAACATGTTCATCCTATTTAAATCTTGCTATCAGTGACCGACGCTCACTTATAAAGGATAAATCGCTATGCTTTAATTGTCTTAGCTTAGGGCATACCTCATCTATATGCAAATCCAAGTTTAGCTGCAAGCAATGCCATCGGCGCCACCATACTTCCCCACACGTAAGCTCGTCAGATACAACCCAACAGTCGCCGGCCCAGGCCAAAGCTTCCGCAGATCGTGATACATCTGCTGTCGGATCATTAGCTAAGGGACCCTGGTGGACCGTAGCCCACGTATCACACCCAACATCGTCGTTTGTTGATGCTATGCGGGATATCGATACTACTGAACCCGCATCCCAAATCCCACACAAAAATTTTTTACCTACAGCAATCGTCGATGTTCAGAATAACCGTGGAAGTCTTATTCCGTGCCGTTTATTGTTAGACTCTGGTTCGGAACTGTCCTATATTTCAGAAAATTGTGCCCAAAGGCTAGGCTTACACCGAACTCACTCACGCATCCTTGTATCCGGAATAACATCCATGAAAGGCGGCATCACACGAGGATGCATTTCATTATTTCTTAAATCTCGAATCTCAAATAATAACTTATTAGCACAAGCAGCACTAAGCAACATAACTATACCTCTACCGGCAACAACTATCAAGAGAAGTTCAGAAAGCGGGTTAGAAGATATTCAACTTGCTGATCCGCCTTTCAATGTATCGTTGCCCATTGATATCCTCCCAGGAGCCCAATACGATGCGCAGAACCCGAGATATAACGATTTGAAGTAGTACATGATTAGTCAGAATCACGAAAAAATTCAACCTTTGACAGATGATGTCTCCGAAGGAAAAAAGAAAAAAATCCTCGAACAAGTGTTAGCTTATTTAATGTATAGAACTCATAAAAAAAATTTGAAGCGAATCGGAGACATGACATAATTTTTTTTACGAAATCCGTCCGAGTTAAAAAATAATGGCTCATATACGTTTTATTTGAGTGACAGAGTAAATAAATATTGAAACAAAGTCTAATGAAGATATAACTTCATTTACACCCCGATTCACTTGAGTAGGCACACATTTTTTCCTCAAGATCCAAGCTTATATCTGAACTTGTGGGCATCAGAGAAGTTTCTTTTTGATCCATTTTGAAGAATGATAAATTTCTAAGAAAAGTGGGGAAATGAAGAAAACACCTTGATTACTTTGGATTTTATTCCCTTTTTTATCAAGCTACACGAAAATTATATAATTATGCTTATTATTTTGATTCACCTGACTAGACACAGTATGCGTAGCATACTCATGTGTATAGCAAAGTTATTAAAACTGCATTTAAAACCTTTTTAAGAATTTATTGGATAATTATATATTTATATGTAACAGAGCAAGAATTGGCGAAGCAGGCGCACTTTCAACTGCAAAAAATTCATAAATGGAGGTCTTCACGGATCCAGGACCTTGCAAGCGATCTGTTGGAAATACAACTGAAGGAAATGCAAATGTTTTTGACAGCTGAAGCCGGCTCACAGCATCACATGAAAAAGGATGAAATGGAGCCTGAATACAAAAGCTATACGGAAATAACGAAAGTTCGTTACGAGGTCAGCATCTTATTTTCGAGATAGCGGATCAAAATGAAAGAAAAACGTTGGTGTTGGCATCAATTTTACTATACAACGTTAAGAATAAAGTCTGGAATTTTGCACAACTCTCACGTCTAAAGGACAACTAGAAAATGGTGGTTTTCTTTTGCGAAAAGTTGAATTTTGATGGCTACAACGGATGTATTAATAATACTGCATCATAAATTTTGTTTGGTTTTTGTTCTCCAAACGCCACTTTCCAATTTCTATGTAGAATTGCTCGGTTTTCGTCGGCTATTTAATGCAAAAAAACACGATCAAGTTCAGATCCAAAATACAATTTATTTAGGCGAAAGATTACTGCAGTCGAGCTCGAAATAGCCCGTGTGGTCTGCTATGCGATCGAAAATGCGAATGCTTCTGCACTAGGGTTATGATTTTTTTAGATTAAACTGCCTGTGGTGGCAAACGATGAACTTTTGTATAAATTTCCAAAAAATAACAGCAATTTTGATAAATTATAAAAAAAACTCCCGCGCATAGCGGAATTTATTATCAGTTTCTAAGTGGAGAAAATTAATATTCAAACATGTTTTTCTTCTCAAATGTTTTATGGTTTTATTAAAGTAAAATAGATTCGTGGATTTAGTGCTGATATACATCGTTTTTAAATCAAAACTTGGTAGGCAAAAAGGAATTTCGGTCGAACTTGTATACTAGGTATGGGGCTTTGCCATGCAACAGCCTTGTAAATGAAATGAGTGTGCGCAGGAGGTATTTTCACGAACCAACAAAAATAGCGCCAAAAAAGTAATANAGAATGTTCGAAGAATGACGTAGAATGTTCCACAAAGAGAAACGTCAAGTTGGATGAACACTGCGAACAGCGAGAGAAAGAGAATGAGCGATAAACTTCAGAATGTTCTAGAGTTGCCATAAGTGCCAGCGCAGGTATATAAGGGCGCCGCCACAGCGAGGTGAGTTAGTTGCAAGTCAGCAAGCTACAAGTAAAGTGAGCAGAGAAGCGAGTTGCGAATAAGCAAGCTATAAGTTTAATTGTGTGTAACAAGTTCAGTAAAGCGTTGTAATTGCTTTAACAAGTATTGTAGTGTTTTTACTGTACTAGCAAGTATTGTAAAACATTTATTTAACAATCCAGCGATACGAACCGAGAGATTTGGGAAATCGGGACGAGATTTCAAGGATAATCGTAACAATATGGACAAAAGTTCATTAAATGCAAGCACAGGCAAATCAAAATTTAAAAAAAGTGTAAAAAAATCATAACCCTATTCTGCACTGCACTAGAGCA